>NC_141145.1:3230560-3384537 GCF_053477565.2 Lygodium microphyllum
TCCAGCAACTGTAGTCTTCACATATGGGAGAATGCCCAAAGGCTTGATTCTGCTCTGATCTGCCAGTCTGATGATCCATTGAGTTGGTTGCACACCTTGTAGGCCTAGATCCTTCATTGTCACATCCATCATAATGTTCACTGATGAGCCACCATCAATCAGTGCATTTGCAATAAAGCAGCCTTCTATCCACACACCAGTCTCTGGGGTACCAAGATCTAGGAAGGCGTTAGCCACATCCACTTTCTTTTAAAGGCTCTGGTGTTGGACTTTGTTGCTGTTAAGGGAGCAATCCTTAATCCACGTCTTCTTGTCAATATACTTTTGAACCTTTTTCGGCAACTGGGAGACAACACCAACAATTGTCAGAATGTGAGGTTTGGTTTAAAGGTATCTAGATCTCTGACCAAATCGTATTCCTTAATAGGATCCACTGGCTTCTCTAACTGGTTAGGGAATGGGGCGACACCCATTTTCATTTTCCCTTTTCCTTCCAACAGGGGCATCATGGGGACTTCTTTTGCCACTTGTGACACTTCCTCCTCTTCTATCTCCCGGACTTCTGGTCGTGTCTCTGGAACTGTCTCTATGACTCTCTGTGGCACTCTAATGCTCTGTACGGCACTGTAAGGCTCTGTTTTGTTCTGTTCTTCTATTGGAAGATTGAACTTCACTATTATGGCAGGAAGATTATTTTCTTTTTGGACATGTGGCTTCTTCTTCTTTGCACGCGTGATGGCAGCAGCTTCCAATTCCACTAAATTGGAGGTAAGCTCTTGGGCCTTGGCCGGGACTATCAGTAGCACTGTTTTTCACTGGGGTTGGGCTTGGACAGTCTTTTGCAGTGTGGCCTTCTCCTTTGCATCGACTGCATAAGGGCTTGTAATCCACTGACCTTCTGGGATTTGGACAATTTGGTGAAATGTGTCCCTTTTCTCCGCATCTGTAACACTCCACTTCTGATCTCTGACCACCGTAGACTATCTTCCTCTGTAACTTTGGGATGGAAATCTTCTGGGTCTGAAATTAGGACCAAACTCCCTAGGCTTTGGTCCAATATCCTGTGTTGTCATTTTGGATTCCAGCAAGTTGAATCTTGCGTCTTCTTCCTTCCTTCTCCTATCATGCATCTCCTTCAGCGAGCAAATATCCTCCGTATGGTTCTTCCGCAAACAGTAGGAACAGAAGGCTCCAGGAATGGTTGGTTTTTGTGCACATTCAGTAAATGGCATGCTTGATGACACTTACCACACCAAGTATTTGATCGCATCACATCTCTTCCTGCTCCTGCAACGTTGGATATGCTAGCGGTATTCACTTTCAGCGTCTGTAGCTGCTCTGTAATCACATCCATCAACTTCTTTTTTATATTTGCAATTGAATTGGATAAATAATCCTTCAAGCTTTCTCCTCCTGAGGCACTGGCAATAGGGTTTTGAGGAGTCTCTGTAATCACTGCATAAACAGGTTGGCTGGTGCAGAGGGGTCTCTGTTCTGATTCTGATTTAGAGCTCATGTTTGAACTGTTGGATGTTGGCTCCAGTTGGTAGGGTTCCACTGTTGCTGCTGATTCGGCATTGGGGAAATTGGTTGGGACCATTGTTGCTGTGGTTGAACCATCATTTGAGGCATTGATTGTGGCCACTGTGGATTTGGTGCACTGTACTATGATACTGGGGGCATCTGTTGGTAGGGGTAGGGGACAATCCCTAGGATTGCATTTGGTGGGTACATCATTCCTGACATCAGAGGAGGTAGGACTCCTCTTTCTGGATTCATCGCCAATCTAGCTTCCACTTCATCGTACAATCTTGCACCTTCTGTTGCAGCTTGCAGTGTGGCTGGTCTTTGCAGCTCCAGAAACTTACAGACTTCTGCTTGTAATCCTATGAGAAACACTCCCTTTTGAATGCCATCATCTAGATTATGGTTAGTCCATCTCTTCAGGATGGATTCCATTCGTGAGACATAAGCTTCTACTCTTTCTCCAGAGGACTGACTTAAATTCATAAATTCCTCTCGCATCCGCTCTTCAAAACCTTCACGCCTGAATTTAGTGAGAAAGGCCAACTTCAGGTCATCCCATGTGCCAAAAGTTCCTACTGCTTATCTCTCATACCACTAAAACGCCGTGCCCTTGAAAGTGGCGAGAAATATTGCTAACCAATGCTTAGGGGTTCTGGCATTGTTAGCCACACATGCTACCATAAACTCTGCTACATGAAGATCGGGGTCTTCATTGTACTCTCCCTTAAAAATTGGCAACGGGACTACATTCGCTGGCTTGTCATCAATATTTCTAGGATGGATCTGGCTTGGAAGTGGAGTTCTCAGCATTGATTTTTGCCTTCTCTCTTCTCACGTACCTCTGTACTCGTTCTAACGCTTGCCTCTTTATTGCGTCATTCATCAGGGGGTTGGCTCCACTATGTTATTAGTGCTCCACAGAGGGATAACAGAAGGCTTCAGTCTCTGGAGGACTCTCTTGCCAACATTTCTTCTACTTCTTCCTTTTCAACATCTCTGAATTATGCTTTCATGCCACTGCACAGAGGAAGGTATTCGGTTCTGAAGGTGTCAAAATGCATACGTCTAAGCATTGTGGTGGTGCCATCATCATAGTAATGCCATCTTCTGATGGTTTCAATAGTGTATGTTGTAAAGAACACTCTGTCTACCAACTTCCAGTGGGTTTCCAATTAGACAAACAAAAGATTGTCAATGCACCAAGCATCCCATGTATCTTGCTGTTGAGCATCCAGAACAAATTCCAACTTTTTTCCTTCTTGTCTTTATGAACCTCTATAGACCAAGACTCCTGAAGCTTCTTCACAATCTCCCACTTGACGATGTCTGGAAACTTCTCAATGAATGCCAAATCTTCCATGGATGGTCATTCTCTCTGTTTCTACTCTTCAGTTTGTTCCCAAACAGTTTGCCACCAAGATGCAAGTTTCTGCTGCTTCAGCAGGAAGAGGAAACAGTCCACCACATACAGCATGCATCATGATGGTGATGTGTTTCCGCCATTGTGGGATGAACTTCTTATGGAAAGTGGATTTTATTATGAGAAATTCCAACTCTTTAGTGGAAGAAGGAACTTTACAAACATCCATTGAATTCTCCTCTTCTTGGCAATGCCATTTCCTTCATTTTCAGCCTCTTCTAGTGCTTGTTGATGGCAAGTTTCCCCGGCTGTGCACCAAAAACATGGAGCCCCAAGAGGAACACCAAGGAAAAGGGAATTCTCTTGCAAGAAAATCTATCTTGTAACATCAACAAGCTTTTATTTCATTCCGTTCATCATCAAAACAAAGAAAACAACAATTCTTCACGTAGCATCATAGTAGATATCTCCCACGGATTTGATAGAAAACCATATTCTCCAACATCCTCACAAAATCCATCAATAGAACAAAGACCACAAGGGAATACACCATCTTTTAATGGAAATACATCACATATTATTCATCTTCAATGTCTTCATAGTTCTCTCTCTCAATCTCTCATATACAGTTACACTATTTTAATAGAATTGACTATCTCTGACTCTCTCTCTCTCTCCATCAATAGTACATCATATCCTCACTAAAATCACACAATAATCACTCAGAATAATCCTTCTTAGGTCGTGGATACACCTCCCAAAAGGTATGTCAGATGTGAAGGGGCACCAGGGACATCATAGTGTCCTGTGAGATCTGTCTTCTGTCACTATCCTTCTGTTACCTTCTGTGAATCTTTTGTAAATCTTCAGTAATTACTTCTTCACTTCAATTAGCTTGGATAGAGCTTCCATTCATCCTTTTCCTAAGACAAAAACACTTCCCAAAATATCCATACATCCATCATAACACTCAACAGAAATAAATAGAACAGAACCACAGAACAACAGAAGTACAGAACAACAGAGCTATAGAAGCACAGAAGCTACAAAACTTTACAGAAGATCAACAAAACCCATAAAAATCATAACAAAACCAATTTAATATCTCATAAACCTTTTCACATATTCTCAATCATCTCTCAAAACATTCATTCAACCATCTCAACTACCAAAATAGAAACAAAACAAAACAAAACAGAAGAAAATCAGGCCTTACAGAACCATACAGAGAGAATTACAGAACTCTTCAGAACAACATATTTCATCAAAAACCAACATAAACCCTTTCAAACATACTCAAACCACTCCAAACACTTCAAAAAATCTTCAAACTCAAACAATCAACCACCAAAAACAACCATTCAGCAACAAAAATAACAAAAAATCAGCCAAAAAACCAATCATTTCCACACTCAACACAAAAATATCAAGATAAGCCAGAATGAATGAGCATACATCATATGGCATTGAGGATAGTCTTGTTTTTATATTCAATAATACCATTCTATTGAGGAGTGTAGGGAACCATATATTCATGATGAATACCATGATTATTATAATAATCATCAAAATATTTTGAAATGTATTCTCCACCATTATCACTACAAAGTTTCTTAATATGACAACCAATATGAAGTTCGACAACTTTTTGATATTGCTTAAAAGACAATAAGGCTTGGAATTTGTGTCACAAGAGAAAAACAATGGTGTATCTTGAAAAGTCATCAATAAAAGTCATGAAATATTGATCTTGAGATTTTGATGGAGAAAAAGATCCACACATACTAGTGCAAATCAGATCAAGAAAACCTTTGGAATGAGTTGTGGTGGAAATGGAAAAGGGTTTGTGAAAATGCTTTCTAAGTGTACAATATTCACAAATACCCATGTGAGGACGAGCTTTGAATTCCATACCTTGAACAAGGTCACACCAATAAAGATCGACAACCTTGCACCCTCTCTTATGGGAAGTTAAAAAAATATTTTGCTAACTTGTTCTCAAAGCATGAAGATGATGAGCAAGAGCTTGATGTTGCAACCTCAAGAAGAAGATTGTTGAGCTATTTTGTATGAGAAAATGAGGTTGTTTTGCATCTCAAAATTAAATAATAAAGGGATAAGTTATTGAGAAACTTGGTAAGCCTTCCGTGATGATCATGCGCTCGAGGGGGTCAGCCATGAATATATGTATATATAATGTGAGTTCAAAATAAGGGGTTTTTAAAACATCACTTTTATACATTTTTTACATATAGAAGGGTGTCATATAAAGGGATTACTTACAAATCAAATAGAAAAGGGTCGTGTTTTATTCAAGAAAAATTCACAGATTAGGATATTTATAAATAGGCCATAAACGCACGTTATATAGAGGATATATATATACTGAACCCCCTGAGATCATGTGATGTAATGTTTCCATGGCACCATGAGACTCATATAAGCTGAGAATTTATGTATTAATCTTGCATTGTGTAAAATGGGTTTCTTTGCGAGTTCATGTTTGTTGTTGGCATTTGGCTTTGTGGAAGAGGTGTTTAGAGTGGTGCTACTTATGTTTGTTGTTGGCATTTGGCTTTGTGGAAGAGGTGCTTAGAGTGGGGCCCTATAGGGGTTACCTCTTTTTTGGTATCTTTAAAGTCTTGTGTAATATCCCCACCCCGCATAGGAACCCCCTCTCTATAGGAACCCCCCTCTAAAAACAAATAAAAATTATTGAAATCCCCCCTCATGGTTGCGAAACAGGTGACGGGGGAGGAAGAAGGAGATGACGGCGACAAGAAGGATGACGTGGAAGAAGAAGAAGTAGATGACATAGAGGAGAAAGACAATGACGACGTGGAGGAAGAAGGAGATGACACTAGGGAAGACATGCAAGATGACATGGAGTAGGAGTGGAAGATGACATTGATGAAGGAGAAGAAGGTGATGATGTCAAGGGGGAGGCCACATGGCCTACCAACCCTCCCCCTTGGGCATGTCGAGCCCTCGCGGTCACCTGGAGGGGCTAAGAAGCCCCGCCGCCATATGGACGATGACAAGTGGTGGGCAACACCACCTCCTCCCAAATTCCCCTTCGTTATAAAACCCCCCCCAATGGAAAGAAAGAAGGGCCTCAATGCTAAATGGGACTACAAAAGAGAGAGAGAGAGAGAGAGAGAGAGAGAGAGAGAGAGAGAGAGAGAGAGAGAGAGAGACACCTTCTAAAAGGTTTCTCCCTTTTCCCCTCCTTAGAGGGCGGCCACACGTGCTTACCCTTTCCCTCATATCTACAAGCTAACCTCCCCCAATCATGATAGAAGAGAGTCACCCTAGCATGCCATCTCTCTAACGAGAGAGAGAGAGAGAGAGAGAGAGAGAGAGAGAGAGAGAGAGACTCATAAGCTAAAAGTATGGCCCCAAAATAAATGGTGACATATACCAATGGTAATTCCGCATCCAACAATGGAGTCACTGATCAAGGCATTACTATTAATACAAATATAACGTTGAGTATGGATAATTCATCTCTAAATACCCAGATACTAATTGCCATCTCCGCTATTCATTGAGACATAGGCATGCGCATGGATTCATTTTAACAAGTAGCTTGAATTTATTTTTTGATAGTTAATGAACTCATAGGGGGATGGTAGGATAATTATTTTCGTGTTAGGTTCTCAATAACCATAAATGACCTTGCATAGATTTATGCATATGGTGCATTGAGGTTCGCACAAATTATTGTACCCAAATACAATCATGGCATCCTAGTGCTACACAACAAAATCATACATAGTATGAAAAGCATATAAGTTTACCTTGAGGGTTACGTGCATAGATAGTAGATGCATGGGAAAGATTATATGAAACATACATCAATGGTACATGAAATGATCTTTCATTAAAAGTCTTGTATCTATCCTATGAAGGTTTCACCTAAAATAACGGTTAAGGAGTTTACCTTGTGCTACCAAACCATGAGTTGATTACAACTCGCACAATAATTCGGGAATTATTTAACATCAGAAGATAGTCTTGCATCATTACAAATTTGTCTCGCATTCTTTGCCTTACGAGAAAGGAAGATAAAGTCAAGTTAAAATTTTACATAGTATCCCTCTTTGATCCCAAGGGCGAGAGAAAATATGCAATGGAAAGGTTATCGCAAATTTTCTTGTAGTGTTTGGGAAAGAATACCATTGTTTTTGTTGAATTGTTGTTTGAATGATTATTCCAAGTGTTTGTGATTGATGGTAAATTCATGGCGGGGGTCTATGATGACGAATTGCCATGGGGATAAAGGAATGTTTTCTTGGAAAATTATATAAGAGCTGACTACCTTGACTATGCTTGATTCTTAAATGATTTAATTAAGGAAAGGTTCTTTGCACGGGTGGATCACCTCCAAGATCGCACCGTGGATCAACCCGAAAAGGGCACCACTAGATTCATGACCCGAAGGTCGAGTGGTGAGAAGGCCAACCATGGGAATAATGTTTTCACTCCTAGGTAGCTTGCTGGTCAGGTGGAGCTCTAGACATCCCTTGCCAAGTCCAAAACAGAGTTGAGGACCTATGTGGCCCCAAAGTCTGTGTAACATTGGAAGATCCTATTCTAAATAAAGGAGGGAAATTGTGGTGCCATGTGATTTGGACCAATTACTTCTGCAGAAGGATATGTAAATTCTCCTGTATGGGGAGGGGGCAAAGATTAAATTGAAGATAAATTAAGGAACTTGTTTGCCAAGATGATTGGTTGCTCTATATTTGTTTCTCTACTATAAATTATGCAAACAAACCCTATTTCTTAAAAGAATTAATTAAGGAACATGGATTTAAATGTCACATATAAATGCGATAGGACATAATTAAATAACTAAAGAATGCCTATTGAGGGAAGCGGGTGGATGGAACCCTCGTGATAGGGTCCATTCTACAATAGGGTGGTCTGAGAGAACTGGGAGGCTTCTCACCAGGTTTTACTGACATTCGATCCTTAGGAATTGTTAGGTTAGAACCCCAATTCATGCTGTTTTAGGGGACTCGAATGGGACTATGCCCTACCGGAAGAGAGATTGAGTGGCGCATCCCTCTTGTTTCCGATTCTCTTTGAACCAAGTGCGGCATGGGTCTACTTCGACTTAGTATCTCTACATAAACTAGGATGTTCAGGACCACCTAACACTAGAATGTTGTCAGGAGACCTTGACCACTAGGGACTCAAATATCAAGTCAATCCCAGTGGGTTTGTCGGCCATGAACGTTCTGTTGTGAGGCAGACTCAAGAAACCCTAGGTGACAAACCCTGTAAAATTCCATGGGAGTGCTGGGTAGCATTGCTTAGATTCGTCTCTTGATGGACCCCTAAAAATGTGCCTTAGGCGGGCACGTCACATCTTGCTAGGGCTTTTGTGAGGGCTTGTGGGCTCTTGGTCTACCAGAAATTGTTATCATTTGATGTTGCAATGGATGGTCTTATGGAGCTCAATTTCATGTTCTCTATTCTCAACTCAATAGAAGTTATTTTGGTGGCTTGTGTGCCAATTATTTAGTTTTATAATCAGCTTTTGTGTTTATTTCAATGATAGAAATGTGATTGGCTTGTGGTGAGGTCAAAACTCTTACTTATGGAGGTAACACAATTGGTCTATGGGCTCATGGATACTTGTGATTAGTTATTGCAAGAAGTTGTGATGAAGCGTGCCATATTTCTTGTGATTTGTTTATGATATTTTGGGGCTTTCTAATCCCTGAGGGTGTCTCCCCCACACAAGATGCACCTATTGTATACTAGGAATTTTCTTATCATTCTATTAAGGATATATATCATATGCTTGTGTCCTACACAATAACCCTTGAAGAGTGATGTAAATGATACCCTTAAAGAGAAGAAATATTGTTTGTTTTCCTTTGTCTTGCCTAGTGTGAGTTGTTTTAGACATTGAATCTCATGATATCTCATCCCTTGCTACTGGTATTCAAGGGTAATGCCATTGTTCAATCTTGATTGGTGGTTGGGTGGGTGATTAGGCAAAGTTAGTGGTTGTAAGTGTGGTATTGGTACCCTTTTCCCATTTGTTGAGTGTTGAAATGACTTGTTTTTTGGCTGATTTTTATTGTTTTTGAGAGCTGAATGGTTGATTTTATGAGATGATTGATTAGTTTGGAAGTGGTTTGAGAGTGTTTTGGATGATATTGATTGGGTTTTGGAAGATCATGATGTTTATTGGTGGTTCTGTGATGTTCTGATAGGTTCTGTATACCTTCTGTTTTGCTCTGTTTTGCTCTGTTTTGTTCTGATTATCTTTTGTATGGAGGGATGGAGTATTGATTGATGAAGATTGAGATCTTGTGAAAGTTTATTGAATGGTTTGTGAGAGTTTGGAATGGTTTAAGTATGAGTTATGTGGTTTTGATGACCTTCTGTAACCTTCTATAGGTCTTCTATAGAGCTTCTGTCTCTGTTCTGTTCTGTTCTGTACTATAGTTGTTCTGGTACTGTTCTGTGACTGTTCTGTATGCTTCTGTATGTGTTCTGATGGATGAGAGTGTAGCTTGGAAAAGTTTTCTAGCCTTGGAAAGAGGTGAATACAAGTGCAAAAGAGCTGAAAGAAGTGAAAGAAGTAGCTGCTGAAGACTCAAGTGAAGACTATAGTGAAGTGATAGTAGTGAGCTATGAAAAGACACTGTAGTGGCTCTGGTGACTCTTCATATCAGACATACCTCTTGGGAGGGGTATCCACGACCTAAGAAGGATTATTGAGTGTTATTTTGAGATATTGTAGTGAGGATATGATGTATTATTGATGGAGTGAGAGAGAGAGAGAGTCAGAGATAGCCAATTCTACTGAAACAGAGTGATTGTATATGAGAGATTGAGAGAGAAGACTATGAAGATATTGAAGATGAATACTATGTGATGTATTTCCATTCAAAGATGGTATATTCCTTTGCTTTCTTTGTTCTATTGATGGATTTTATGAAGATATTGAAGAATATGGTTGATTCTATTAAATCTGTGGGAGATCTACATGATACTGCATGAAGATTTGTTGTGCCTGGTGTACTTTTCTTCATTGTGATCATATGAAACATGATAAGCAAGCTTGTTGATGTTACAAGATAGATTTTCTTGCAAGAGAATTCCTTTTTCCTTGGTGTTCCTCTTGGGGCACCATGTTTTTGGTGCGCAGCCGGGGAAACTTGCCATCAACAAGCACCAGAAGAGGCTGAAAATGAAGGAAATGGCATTGCCAAGAAGAGAAGAATTCAATGGATGTTTGTAAAGTTCCTTCTTCCACTGAAGAGTTGGAATTTCTCATAATCAAAGCCACTTTCCGCAAGAAGTTCATCCCACAATGGCGGAAACACATTACCATCATGATGCATGCTCTATGTAGTGGACAGTTTCCTCTTCCTATTAAAGCAGCAGAAACTTGCATCTTGGTGGCAAACTGTTTGGGAATAAACTGAAGAGCACAAACAGAGAGGATGACCATCCATGGAAGATTTGGCATCCATTGAGAAGTTTCCAGACAACATCAAGTGGGAGATTGTGAAGAAGCTTCAGGAGTCTTGGTCTGTAGAGGTTCACAAAGACAAGAAGGAAAAGAGTTGGAATTTGTTCATGGATGCTCAACAGCAAGATACATGGGATGCTTGGTGTACTGATAATCTTCTGTTTGTTCAATTAGCAACCCACTAGAAGTTGGTAGACAGAGTGTTTTTCACAACATACACTATTGAAACCATCAGAAGTTGGCATTACTATGATGATGGCACCACCACAATGCTCAGACGTATGCATTTTGACACCTTCAGAACCGAATACCTTCCTCTGTGTAGTGGCATGAAAGCAGAATTCAGGGACATTGAAAAGAAAGAAGTAGAAGAAATGTTGGCAAGAGAGTCCTCTAGAGACTGAAGCCTTCCGTTAACCCTCTGTGGAGCACTAACAACATAGTGGAGCCACACCCTTGATGAATGACGCAATAAAAAGGCAAGTATTAGAACGAGTCCAGAGGTATGTGAGAAGAGAGAAAGCAAGAATCAGAGCCGAGAGCGAGCTCGCAGCAGAAGCCGCCTTTGACGCCCTTGCGGAATTCTTTACAGAAGTCCCAATGGCACATCAAGCCCTTCCTCCTCTTGCTGGAGGTCCACTTCCAAGCCAGATCCGTCCTGGAAATATTGATGACAGGCCAGCGAATGTAGTCCCATTGCCAGTTTTTAAGGGAGAGTACAATGAAGACCCCGATCTTCATGTAGCAGAATTTATGGTAGCATGTGTGGCTAACAATGCCAGAACCCCTGAGCATTGGTTGGCAATATTTCCCGCCACTTTCAAGGGCGCGGCATTTCAGTGGTATGAGAGACAAGCAACAGGAACTTTTGGCACATGGGACGACCTGAAGATGGCCTTCCTCACTAAATTCAGGCGTGAAGGTTTTGAAGAGCGGATGAGAGAGGAATTTATGAACCTAAGTCAGTCTTCGGGAGAAAGAGTGGAAGCTTATGTCTCACGAATGGAATCCATCCTGAAGAGATGGACTAACCATAATCTAGATGACGGTATTCAGAAGGGGGCGTTTCTCAGAGGATTACAACCAGAAGTCCGTAAGTTTGTGGAGCTGCAAAGACTAGCCACTCTGCAAGCTGCAACAGAAGGTGCAAGACTGTACGATGAAGTGGAAGCTAGATTAGCGATGAATACAGGAAGAGGAGTCCTACCTCCTCTGATGCCAGGAATGATGTATCCACCAAATGCAGTTCTAGGGACTGTTCCCTACCCTTACCAACAGATGCCCCCGGTATCACAGTACAGTGTACCAAATCCACAGTGGCCACCATCCATGCCTCAAATGGTGGTTCAACCACAACAACAATAGTCCCAACCAATTTCCTCAATGCCAAATCAGCAACAACAGTGGAATCCTACCAACTGGAGCCAACAGCCAACAGTTCAAACAGGAGCTCTGAATCAGAACCAGAACAGAGACCCCTCTGTACCAGCCCAACCGGTTTATGCAGTGATCACAGAGACTCCTCAAAACCCTCCTGCCAGTGCCTCAGGAGGAGAAAGCTTGAAGGATTATTTATCCAACTCAGTTGCAAACATAAAAAATGAGTTGATGGATGTAATTACAGAGCAGCTACAGACGCTGAAAGTGAATACCGCGAGCATATCCAACGTTGCAGGAGTAGGAAGAGATGTGATGCGGTCAAATACTTGGTGTGGTAAGTGTCATCAAGCAGGCCATTTAGCCACTGAATGTACACGCAAACCAACCATTCCTGGGGCCTTCTGTTCCTACTATTTGCGGAAGAACCATACAGAAGACATTTGCTCTCTGAAGGAGATGCATGATAGGAGAAGGAAGGAAGAAGACCCAAGATTCAACTTGCTGGAATCCAAAATGACAACACAGGATATTGGACCCAAGCCTAGAGAGTTTGGTCCTAATTTCGGACCCAGAAGATTTCCTTCTCAAAGTTACAGAGGAAGACAGTCTGGTGGTGGTCAGAGATCAGAAGTGGAGTGTTACAGATGCGGAGAAAAGGGACACATTTCACCAAATTGTCCAAATCCTAGAAGGTCAGTGGATTACAAGCCCTTATGCAGTCGATGCAAAGGAGAAGGCCACACTGCAAAAGACTGTCCAAGCCCAGCCCCATTGAAAAACAGTGCTACTGATAGTCCGGCCAAGGCTTAAGAACCTACCTCCAATTTAGTGGAATTGGAAGTTGCTGCGATCACGCATGCAAAGCAGAAGGAACCACCTATCCAGAAAGAAAATAACCCTCCAGCCAGAACAATGAAGTTCAATCTTCCACTAGAAGAACAGAACAGAACAGAGCCTAACAGTGTCGTATAGAGCACTACAGTGCCACAGAGAGTTACAGAGACAGTTACAGAGACAAGACCAGAGGTTCAGGAGATAGAGGAAGAGGCGGAAGTGCCACAAGTGGCAGAAGAAGTTCCCATGATGCCTCTGTTGGAAGAAAGAGGGAAAATGAAAATGGGTGTTGCCCCATTCCCTAACCGGTTAGAGAAGCCAGTGGATCCTATTAAGGAATACGATCTAGTCAGAGATCTAGATACCTTTAAACCAAACCTCACATTCCGACAATTATTGATGTTGTCTCCTAGTTGCCGGAAAAGATTCAAAAGTATACTGACAAAAAGACGTGGTTTAAGGATTACTCCCTCAACAGTGACAAAGTCCAACAAGGCTCCAGAGCCTGTCAAAGAAGTGGATGTGGCTAACGCTTTCCTAGATCCAGGTACCCCAAAGACTGGTGTGTGGATAGAAGCTGCTTCATTTCAAATGCACTGATTGATGGTGGTTCATCAGTAAACATTATGACGGATGTTACAATGAAGGATCTAGGCTTACAAGGTGTGCAACCAACCCAATGGCTCATCAAACTGGCGGATCAGAGTAGAATCAAGCCTTTGGGCATTCTCCCATATGTGAAGACTACAGTGGCTGGAAAAGATTATTGGCTAACCTATTTGGTGGTGAAGCCAAACTCTTATGGTACATCCTATCCTCTGTTACTGGGCAGACCATGGCTTTTTGAAGCCCGAGCAAGGACGGATTGGTTCAAAGGAACCTTGACCTTGGGTAGAGGACCCAATAAAGTGGTGCTGAAGCTATATGGTTCTCAAAAAGGACATGGATCCACCTCCTTGGAATTATCTTCTGACTCCCCTAATGAGGCTTTGGATGGAACATCAGCAGACGAAGATGCTGTCAAACAGATCCTTCCCAAGAAAACAGTGGCACATTCCTTAACAGTGGATACTGTAAGCCGACTTCCAAAAGATGCAAAGCCATTATCAATGGGTGAATACTTCCTACCTGAACCAGGAATGACTTCTGAAATCACTTCGGACAGTGAGATAGAAGCATGGATGTACTGCTCTCCCTGTTACATGGCCATAACAGAGACAGAGACAGAGGCAGAAGAGGAAACAGAGAATTTGTTCTTCTGTTACAGAGCGCCTACAGAGACAGAAGCAGAGACAGAAGCAGAAGCAGAGACAGAAGCAGAAGCAGAGAGAGAGACAGAAGAGGATGAATATGATATGGACGAAGAAGGTGATGAAAGTGAGCCAGAAGAATCTATCCCACCTGAAGAGGATACATTTGAGGAAGAAGTTCCAGAAGCTTCAGAAGCAGACGAGCTCATGCTATGGGACAGAATGGTGATGGTACCATTTGGTCTAGTAAATGGATCTTCTCATATGCAAAATTCTTATAAGACGTGGGTTAAGAAGAACAAGCCGTCTTTTAGCAGTAGCTCATGCCGTCCTAACCCATCCTTGCCAAAGAAAGATGATGATGATGCACTGTGCCAACAAGCACCAATCCCACCAACCCAACAGGTATCAGAGGGTCCCTGTTATGTGACGTTCCTGGATGTGTCATCTTCAGAAGAGGAGTCTTCAAGCCAAGAGGTAATTAATTTTGAAACCAAACTCGAAACAGCTCTAATCCCATTTCAACATCTCAAGGAGCAACCTAAGTCTCCACCAAAAGAAGAAATTGGTTCTAGTGGGACATCAGAAGAGGACACCACTCCCTTGAAGGAGTCGGATCTTTATCCCGAAGCAGTCCGTGGAACCTTCATCCGTGAAGTAGAAGGTGAAAGGCAGTTAACTTTTGTGGATGCAGAAGGCACTGAACGCCACTTGAAGGTGGGTAGCAGTCTCCCAGAAGAGGAGTTGTCAACCTTGTACAACTTGTTGAAAGAAAATTTGGACGTGTTTGCATGGTCCTACAAAGACCTAAAGGGGATTGATCCCACAATATGTCAACATCATATTGACTTGGAGCCTGATGCCAAGCCAGTACGGCAACGACAGAGGCGAATGAACCCGAATTATTTCACATTGGTGAAAGCGGAGCTGCTGAAGCTTCTGGAAGCCGAGTTCATCTATCTAGTGGCAAATAGTGAATGGGTTTCACCCATCGTGGTTGTACCCAAGAAGAATGGCAAATTGCGAATATGTGTGGATTTCCGAAAGCTTAATTCCAAGACAAAGAAGGATCACTTTCCTATCCCTTTTACAGACCAACTGTTGGACACAGTGGCAGGACATGAGCTTTATTCCCTTTTGGATGAATTCAGCGGATACAACCAAGTGCAGATCGCAGAAGAAGACCAATCCAAAACAACCTTCACCACAAAATGGGGGACCTACGCTTACCGAGTGATGCCATTTGGGCTCTGCAATGCCCCTGCTACTTTCTAGCGAGTCATGATGGCTGCATTTCAAAATCATCTGCACGACTTTATTGAGGTATATTTGGATGACTTCTGTGTCTATAGTTTGATCCGTGAACACTGGGAGCACTTGGAACAATGCTTTGACCGATGTCGGGAGTATGGGATTTCCCTCAACCCCGACAAATGCATCTTTGGGGTCTCTTCTAGAGTTCTGTTGGGCCACATTGTCTCTGCACAAGGGATATCAACAGACCCTACAAAGATCGAAAAGATTGCAGCTTTGACAGCACCCATCAACCTCAAACAGTTGAGGGGATTCTTAGGCCATGTGGGTTACTACAGAAGGTTCATAGCCCATTTTGCGACAAAGGCAACCTCCTTGCACAAGCTTCTGAGGAAAGATGCAGAGTTTACTTGGACGGAAGAATGTGACAAAGCCTTCCACACTTTGAAGCAGTGTCTGATTGAGGCACCCATTCTGCAACCTCCTGATTGGACAAAAGAGTTTCACGTACACACTAATGCATCAATTGAAGGCTTAGGTGCTATCCTCTACCAGAAGGTCTCCTCAAAGTTAGATCAACCGATCTATTATGCAAGCCGAAAAGTCACTGATAGGGAACGGAACTATACAGTGACAGAGCTGGAGTGCTTGGCAATGGTGTTTGCCCTGGAAAAGTTTTGCCATTACCTCCTATCCACCCACTTTAAATTTTATGTGGATAATGAGGCCCTATCCTTCCTGATGAACAAAGCAGATGTGAAAGGACGAATGATGAGATGGCTCCTTTTATTCCAGGAGTTCGACTTTGAGGTGATTACTAAGCCTGGTCATTCCCATGTTTTGGCTGATCATCTGTCGCATATCCCACAAACTGCAGACGAGGAGCAGGATGATCCAGACCTCCCTGATGCTTCCCTATTCTTGGTAGAAATTGTAACTCCCTGGTATGCAGACATTGCCAATATTCTGGCAACCCAACAGTATCCTCCTGGCATTTCTAGTCGAGAGAGGAAGAAGCTTATGCTAGAATCAGCCCCCTACACCCTGTTAGGTGGTGCACTGTACAAGAAAGGCAAAGATGAAGTGCTCCGAAGATGTGTTGCAAGAAATGAAATTGGGATTGTTTTGTAGGCTTGCCATGACGAGCCATGTGGAGGTCACTTTGCAGGAGAAGCTATAGCCAGGAAGGCTCTGCTAGCAAGATATTGGTGGCCTACAATTCACAAAGATGCCTATGATTACTGTAAAAGATGTGATTCTTGTCAAAGAATGGAGAAACCCACGAAGACAAGTGCCATGCAACTGCAACCTATCCTTCCCCTGAAGCCGTTTGAGAAGTGGGGTATTGACTTCGTAGGCCCAATCGACCCTCCTACCAGAAGGAAGCAGAACAGATATATCCTTGTATGTACGGATTATGTTACAAAGTGGAGTGAAGCTAAAGCCCTAAAGCGGGAGGATGGTAACAGCGTGGCCCTGTTCATGCACGAGAATATCATCACCCGTTTTGGCAGTCCCTTAGAGCTGGTAAGTGACAGAGGCACTCATTTCCTTAACAAAGTCATGGAAGAGTTGACAGACTTGTATAAGATGCGCCATCGCAAGTCCACTCCTTATTACCCTAGAGCCAACGGCCAAGTCGAAGTCACCAATCGCATCCTCTGCTCGATTCTGACAAGAACGATTGCCGCACATCGTCGTGATTGGGATGATCGACTTACAGAGGCCCTCTGGGCGTATAGAACCTCCCATAAAGCAGCAACAAGACAGACACCCTTCCAGCTGGTATATGGTACAAAAGCTGTTTTTCCTGTTGAACTGGAATTACCCTCTTTGAGAGTAGCTATCAAAGAGCGTTTGGGGGATGATGATTCACTGCAACACCGTCTCCTGCACTTGGAATGTTTGGATGAAATTCGTAGGATGGCTCTACAGTGCATGGAAGCCACGCAAGCTCAACGCAAGGCTTACCATGATAGCTTCATCAAGCATAAGGAGTTCAAAGAAGGTGATTTGGTCCTAGCCTATGATTCACGATTTGGCAAGTTTCTTGGCAAGCTCCAACAGCGGTGGATGGGCCCCTATAAGGTACTTGCCATCAACCCTAATGGCTCTGTCCAAGTGCAGACCGTTGATGCCTCTGATGATCCTTTTCTGATCAATGGATATCGCCTGAAGAAGTACTTCCCTCCTTGGGGATCTTGACAATTACGGACACTTGATCCTTTCCCTCGTTGGCGCGGCACTGTACTTCTTATGATGCTACTTCTGATAGCCGTTCTTCAGTCATTCCTGATGAAATGGACGCAACCCTCTGTCCCCTCAACTCCATCTTCAAGCCTTGATCTCTTATCCTCTATTTTCCACCAGCATCAGTGGCGAGGTTGGTTCTGACAAATGGTAGTTCTACCATTCCCTTGCTCAATTCGAAAAAACGAAAAAAAAAATATATACATATCGGTCATGGGAGAAAAGGACTTAGGTCCCTGTCATGCCGACCTATTCTTCGAGAAAAGGTGGAAACACCCTCGGGAATAGGGGAAAACAAGAAAAAGTAAAAGAGAGAGAAAAAAGAAACAAATCTGTTATGAGAGAAAAGGAAGCAATTCCCTGTCATAGCAGGCCTCGTTCCAAGAAAAGGTGGTAAACACCCTTGGGCGAGAAGCTGGCTGTGAAAAAGGTGGCAACACCCAGCAGTCCAGAAAATGGATTCATTGATTGATATCCCAAGGATCCAATTCCGAAGCTACCTCCCTTGGTACGCTGTGTCCTGGGTCTCTCTACAGAGTGTCTACCTGTCCTCTCGCAGACGACATGTTCCTGTCCAACACAACGTTCAATTTGATGGCTACCTCCCTGGGTACACCTCTTCAACAACTGATGACATGATCTTCATCGACAAACCCCTTGAGTGACGTGAGCTTTCATTCTAACCGGATGGGGACGTGAGTATGGGTTGCCTCTGTAACTATCAACAACGAGTGAGACAGAGGGTGGGGCGACAGACCAGTCTTTTCCCTTCAAATCAAATGAGAGGTGAGTAGTGTGACTGCAGTGTTGCGCGCACAAGATGGGCCTCTCAATGCACAAAGCACGATTTGTTTCTGTGCACTGCACCATAAGGCTCCCTGGCTTTCCTTCTCGCACCGTATGCCGGCACAGGGCGGGATGCACAGTTGCACCCTCAAATGCGCACAAGGCATACAACCTTTGCACAAGTGACCGTGAGGATTACATCAACGGGTTTCAGGAAAAGGCTGCCCTTCTGTATTTATCAACAGAGCATGAGACAGAGGGTGGGTTGAGTGTGACTGGAGTTTCTTCAATCAATTACCGAGAGGTGAGATTGAGGGACGTTACGACACTTGGAGTCAGGTATGTTCTAGTTTCCCTGTGCACCCACGGGATGGGTCTCTATTGTCAACACAAGACACATCACCCTGTTCTGTACATTGCACTGTAAGGCTCCCTTGCCTTCCTCCTTGCACGTATGCCGAACGGGTTGGACGCACTAATGCACCATCAACTGTGTACCCTGGCATACTCCCTCTGCACCATTCCCCTATTGATTTCTAAACCGGGTATGCGATATGGGTTTCAATCATTCTTCCTCAAGTGATATTAGTCATGGGGCGAGTGACTGTTCTTTCATTCCATTTGAGTGACTGCGAGTTGAGTGTAGTATCCCTCATCATCGACAACGCATTTCCTGCGATTCCTTCCATCAGCTACCTCCCTGGGTGCTGCTGCGTGGTCCCTTCCATGACGAACGTGTGTCGAGAAGATTTTTTGGTCCCTCCAGCGCCGACAACAACACTGGCCGTGCCATCGACACTCAACCTTGCTTCTTGACAAAATGGGCCAAGTTTTTCTAACCCTCCCACTTTGGTTTCTTCGTGACGGTCATGTTTTAAGTGTGGGGACGTTAGTGGATGGTCTGTGGCATGGTCCTAGGTCCCTGTTACTCGGTTAACCCTATCCGTTAAGGTCTTAAGTGTGGGGACGCGTCCCTGCGCGTCTACATTGTATACCCCTTTGCATATGCCTTAACCTGTTCATGCATGTATGCCATGATTTGCTGTTACCCTGATGGGGTCCCTTCCCACCCGACCGTTCCTTTTCCACCCACCCTTGGGGCTATTCCCTTGCAGTTTTCCTTCCTTCCCTGATTTTGAGGTCCTACCATGTGAATGCACCCTACGTTCACCAAAGTCCCAATCCAACCTTATAGCCCTATTCCTCCCTTTGAACTGACATTTTTCCTTTTTACCTACCCCTGTTCTGGTGCACGGTTTTTGAGTTATTAATTTTTGAAATATTTTGCGCAAATTAGCCGGTTTTTCATGTGAACGTGCTTTGCTTGCTCCGGAACCATGATCTGATGTCATAGCCCTGCCATCCACTTTTCCCCTGACATTTTTTACTTTTTCCTCCGCGTCATTCCGATACACGGTTTGTCCATTATTAATTTTCCGGTTTTTTACACCTTTTTCGTGCGTATTTTTGACATTTTTCCATGTGAACCTGCCCTGTTTGCATCGGAATTCTAATTTGATTTGACAGCCGTGTCCCTGTGTCTTCCCTCACCTTTTTCCTTTTTCCTCTCCCCTCTTTCGCCTTCCGGATTTTTACTTATTAATTTTTAAATGAGTTTTTGGGCGTATTTTTGGAGTTTTTCACATGTGCACCCCTCTTATTTCCACCGGAACTGCAGTTTAACGTGACAACCCTGTGCCATTCCTTCATGCGGACATTTTTTCTTCTTACTGCCTGACATTCCGGCGAACGGTTCGTCCGATATTAATTTCCGATCCCATTTTCGGGTTTGTTTTTTGGGTTTTTTCCACGTGAACGCGTCTTATCTCAGTCGGAACTCTATTTTGATGTGATAGCATTGTCGGGCACGTCTTTCTGCACAGTTTTCCTTTTTTCTGCACCACGTTCCGATGCACGGATCTTCCGATATTAATTTTTAATTGCATTTTTTGGTTCCTTTTTTTGTGTTTTTTGCACGTGACCGCCCTTTACCCTTCCCGGAACCTCCGTCACATATTTTCCTTGTTTTCCCCCTGTCGTCCTGCCCACTTTTTGTTTTTACGCTCTTTCGTTTTGACGTTCGGATTGGGAGTTATTAAATTTTCGTTATTTTTATGTATTTTCGCGCGTCCGTTTTGCGCGTGAACGCGCCCTTTTTCGATTTTACGCGTCTTAACGCGTCCCGGTCGCATCCGCGAGTGTTGTCCTCGTATCGGAGCGTCCATTCAATCCCGTCACGGCAAATTTTTTTACCCTCGCCCGGCGCACGTGCGCGGGACGAGGGGGTACGCCCCTTGCATGGCCCCCTGCCCATTAACCCCTCCCCCTACCCTTCCCCTTGGGTACCCCTCCCTATACCCTGCCCATTAACCTCTTCCCCTCCCCTTCCCCCACCGGACCCCCCCCCTTCAACTGCCCCCCCTCTCTCTCTCTCTCCTTTTTTTCTCTCCCCTCCTTCTCCCACGCTCCCTCCCTCCTCCTCCTTCTCTCCCTCCTTCTGCCCCCTTCATCCCCTCCCTCTCCCCTCCATCCCCTCCCTTCTCCCTTCTCCCGCTCCTTCTCCTCCTGCCTCAGCGCCTCCTCCCAGCGCCTACGCCGCCGCCTCCTCCCCCTTTTTCCTCCTCATCAACCTCCCGCTCCTTCTCCTCCTGCCCGCGCCACCACTGGGCCCCTCGCCAGCATCGCCTGCAAGCCGGATCGCCGCCAGTGTCGTGCGCAAGCCGGATCGCCGCCGACCGCCCGCCCCTCGCTCGTCATCCGTAGGCTGACATCACCCCTCGCCCGTCGTCCATAGGCTGACGCCGCTCCTCGCCAGTGTCGTCTGCCAGTCGGATCGCCGCCGAACGCCGCCGGTGTCGCCCGCGACGGCAGACGCCGCCGCCCTCCTCCTCTTCCACCTCCTCCTCCTCCCTAACTGCCTCTGAGGTTAGTTTCCCTAACCTTAGGTTAGTTTACCTAACTTTAGCTTAGTTTAACTAACCCTAGCTAAGTTAGTTACAGTTGGATACATTAACCCTAGTTAGGTTAACTAACCTAACCTACCCCACCCTAATTAACCCTAGTTAGGTTAACTAACCCTAACCCTCACCCTAACCCTAACCCTAACCCTCCTTAGGTTAACTAACCCCTCTTCCTTCTGACTAACCTGACTAGACCAGATTTGACTTACCTGACTTATCTAGCCTACCTTGACTTAGCTAACTCACTTTCAACTTACTTACCCAATTAAGCTGATTTTCCTGATTTAACTGATTTAATTAATTTATAAAACAATTTCCACATCATAAAAATTCAGAAAAATTTCTAAAAATTCCCTTCACTTTTTGCCAATTTTTGGGAATTTTTCCGCTGGAAATTACCACCCCTAAAATTTTTTGAAAATTACATATTTCCCAATTTATCCCCCAAATTACCAACAAATGTCAAAAATTCATTAAAAAATAGTAGAAAATTTCTAAAAACTTTTAATTTTTTTTCCAAAATTCCCCTCACCTCCCTTGATCATTTTCCATTTATTTTTCACTTTAAAATATTATCCTACATGGTACCCCTATTGTTTTTTTTTAAAAAAAGAAACTCTCTATTTTATTTTCATACACTCAATTGTGGATATTTTTTCCATGGCTGCATTTTTATTTTTTCCCTTCATCACATCTTCATGTGTTATATATCTTGATTTCATTATTATTATTATTATTATTATTGAAAATAAAACAAACAACCAACACACCAAACAAACAAAAACAAAAACCAACAAAACGCATTCACAAAACATAATAACCTCACAAATACAAACCAACCATAACTAATCACAAATTATAAAAATTTTAAAAAACAATTTAAAAAAATCAAGAATTCCACTAAGGTGTTGTCTTTGTTGTTTCGTCAGTGGTCTTTACTTTTCTTTTACTGGATTCACTTCTTTTGGGGGACTCTTCCGTGCGCATTCCTGCATTACATACACACCCCTTCCAGGTATTTATTTTATGTGATTTATTTATTTTCATTTTCCCTTAATCACAAATTAATTGTTAAAATGAACTCTTTATTCACTCACAGTTTCCACGCGCATTCGCGCTAAAAACACACACATAATTTTTAATTAAAATAAACCCGCCGTTCACTTAGCACGCGCTACGTGCGCTACAGAGGCACTTTAAATTTTTTAATTACAATGAACCAGCCGTCACATGAGCACGCGCTGGCAAAAAAGCGCTCCACATCACCTTAATTTGTAATCAATGAACTTGCATTTAGAGAGCCAGTCTGGGTGTCGCAGTCCGGGATTCGACTTAAAGCACCGTTTTAACCTAATAATTGGTAATTAAATTTATAAGAAGGAACCGCCATTTTCTTGCTAAGGTTTATCACCTAATAAAAATTCACCCATTCTTAATAATTTATTAAAATAAACCCTTCATTAAATTAATCCCCCCTCACTGCACTTAATTCCCTTTTTAATGAACCCGTTTCGTGGGATGGATATGCGCAGTCATTAGAGTTATTTTCCTGGTCCAGTCCTGGTTTATCACCGATGTAGTCTTGATATGTGTCGGATGTGGTATTGTTTTGGTTTACTGTCTTTGTTACGGTTAAGGGTACGATATGCAGTTTTTTCTTTTCTTGCCTGATACGGGGTTCTGGGTGTTTGTCTGATGCATCGCATGAAGCTTTCGGTCGCATTTGTCTCAAGGTCATGTCGAATTTTTTTTCTAGGCTGTGGATTGCTTGGGGTTAGTTGGTCGCGTCACGTTTTCTTGTTTGGTTGTTCTCTTATCCTTGGTTTTTTGTCTGTTGCTTTGCAGGCATTCTCCTTGATTGTCTATGTTTGTGGTGTGTGTGTAACCATCTGAATGGCGCCTTCTCATGCTCCTCCCCCTATCCAGTACGTCCCACTAGTTAGTAGGGATTACTCTTCCCTACTTACTTTTGAGCCTCTCACGAAGGCGGGACTCGCTGCTTTTGTGGCTACTTCTTTTCCATTGCTTCCAGAGGATCTGTCGTTATGTGATGCGTTTCTGGCCTCCTACAGCAAGAAGACAGGACTAGTCCAGGGAATTTCTATGACTTTGACACCTCGAGGTTTAGGGAAGGTTATGTCTCTACCCTCCAAATGTGAACCTTTTGTTACCACTCGTCAGCTTTTCTCTAATGAAGAGATTCTGAAGCTGTTGCAAAAGCAGACCAGGGAAATCCTCGATGTTAAGAAGGTGATCAACTCTTCAGGAGTTTCCTTTTCTATGATCGCTGATCCCGTATGGAAGACGATCTGTCAGTTTCTCCAGGACAGGTTTATGCCTGCCAAAACGCCATCCCAGTACTTGTCCAAAGAGCTTTTCACAGCTTCCAGGATGGTGTTGAAAGGAGTTGCTATTGATTGGAGCACTTACCTCCTCACTAAAATGGATCAGCATTTCGTCAAAGTCACCAGGGGTAATGTTACCAATGTCACATATGGATCATATTTGTCTGCCTTCTTAACCTATTCAGGTTTATAGAAGACTATGCCTCCACCTCCTCTATCAGATCCAGTACCTCCTCCTCCACCTTCAGATGAGTCAGAACCTATTGACATAGAGGATGATGATTCTCCGTCTCCCCTGGTCATACATCGCAAACGCTTGAAGAGGGTAGCGGATAAAGCTCCTTCACTTCTTCCTTTAGTGCCCATTCCTGCTACCTTTGGCAGTGATCTCCCTGGGTATCTCACTTGTAATAACCTATTCAGAGCCCATCGCGAAGGATCATTGGAGATCTCAGTTCCCTCCCTGAACAGTCTAGTCTTAGGAGATGCAATTCCTTTCCTCTGTAAAGATATTCAAAGTTCCATTGAATTGTCAGTGACAGCCTGTGTTCAACAGCTGTACGCGTCTTTTTATGAAGAACTCATGCAGTCTAAGGACCAGTTGCATAAGGCAACATCTGAGTTAGCTTCTGCTAAGGATATCCTAGCAGATTTATTTAAGCAAATGGAACAGCAAACCCAACTGGTTGCCACCCAAAGTGATGAGATCTCTTCTTTGAAGATCCAGTTACTAGAGGCTCAATCCCAGGTTACTAGCCTTTCAGAGGAGAAGGAGAGGATGCCCAGAGAAGCACAGGAGTTCCAAGCTATCTTAGATGACAAACTTTCAGCTTTACAGATTGCTAATGACACAGTGGCATCCCAAGCCTCCTAAATCCAGCAGTTACAAGATCAACTGGCCAAGTCCCGCTCTGTTCCTCCAAGCCCTAATGTTCCATTGATTCCTTCTCTTTCACAACAGGACTTGGCTGCTCTTCAGAGACAGGCTACTTTGTGCCCTCTATTCCAAGATAAAGTGGAAAGATTGTAGTCCAGAATGGATTTGTTATGGTCTACATTTGAGCAGTTTTAAGAATATGTCTCCCTCGACCATTCTTTCTTTGTCCACTACCACTTACAGAAGTTGGTCTTCTACATGAAGCTTTCCACGATGGATTTACCTCTTCCAGAGGATGGATGGAGTGGGGCTTGGTCTGCTGAGTTGTTAACAGAGGTAGTAAGAATGTTGTTTGAAGATTCTGTCATGCCAGATACCATGTTGATGTCATATATGTATCTACGAGGGGACTTGTTAATTCCAGATGAGGTGGATATGGCATGGTATGTGGGGGATGTGGTCTTACAAGCTGTTTTGTATGTCAACCATTTGGAGTTGCGCATAGCTGACATGTTCCAGAGTTATTCCTCCAAAGTGGCTGATTGTCATGATAATTCGTGGCATCCCATGATTGATTCTGTGGTCCTCAATCAAAGACAAAACACAGCTCCTACCTTTGCCCAGAGTACTAATCAACTGAGGATGGATCTCTTAGCCTATCTTTCAACACATAATCCATTTGATGCTACCTTCTTTGATGCCTATCATCGACGATCTCTCTTAGGACCTTCTGTTCCTACCCTCCTCTATTACCAACAAATGGCTCACCGATATGCTATATATCTTTCCCTTCGTCCATCTAATTCCACAACTATTTTTCCCCTTCTTTTTCAACCTTCATCTTTCCCTCACATTCCCATTTTTACTTACTGTTCCTTTATTGAGGATAGGGTATTTTCCCCTTCTCCACCCTGTCCTTCTCCATCCACTAATGTACCCTCCACATTTCCTATTTATCAGTTAACACCCTTCCTTAGTGATTCCCTCCAAATTTATGCCACTCCTTCTTTAACCTTTTCTTCCTTTTATGATTTTTCCTATCCCTCACTTCATCCATCCACTTTTCCTTATTCCATTACCTTCTCCTAACACTTCTATATCTCAACCACCTCAGTTGGTTAGTGACTGTGATGGGTTTGATAATCATATTTCCAGAAGACGGGGATGGAGTTCGGATGATTGCCTTATAGGCCCTCAGATCAATTGGCCAGTAATTCCAGGAGAATGGACAGCTTCCAATCAAGCTTATCAGAACTATGTTCATTTTGCTCAGCAGTATTCACAGTCTGCAGATCCTTCAGTGAGATTAACTGCTCACTTTGCTTGGTACCTGGCCTATATGCATAGGCACTCTCATAATGATTCTAAGCCTATTCCAAAGTTGTGCATGAATGTCAATGTAAGCATTGATTCCCAACAGCTGGATATATTGTATTTTCATGCCCTCTGTTTGCCTAGCAGATACCTGGTCCTGTTGGAAAGGATGTGCTGTCTCCAGTTTTTTCAAAATCCTCCCAAAAACTTTGTAGATGAATCCTTGTCTATGGATCGTTTCCCACAACATCAATCTTTCAAGAGGGATCATCTTCATTGATACATTTCCAATGTATAGTGGGTGCTTTTTAATGAAAATCTCTCTTTTTGAAGGAGTCATTCCGATGGTTGTGTGTAGTGTTTGTGTTGTGAGTTCATTTATGTAAAACGAACGTGGTGGTTTCCTATTGGATTGGATTTCGTGTGCGAGCTACATTTTGGAGAATTGTGGTGATGGGGTCGTGGATGGAGAGTTGCAGCTGATGCTGATGAAGAAGAAGAAAACTCTTATATCCTTTATAAATTTGTTGAGATTTTTAGTTCGATCAGAAGTCTTAATGTATAAAGGGTTTTCCTTTCTTTGTATTTTTATATCAGAAACAGGTTATAAGTTGAGGTCATGGTGGATGGATTCCTTTTGAAGAGATATTGACGATCAAAGTTGCGTTTTTAAATGCACTTGTATTCCCTTTTTCCTGGGTCGCGAGGACACTTCCTTATTAAGTGTGGGGATATGTTGAGTGTTGAAATGACTTGTTTTTTGGCTGATTTTTGTTGTTTTTGAGAGCTGAATGGTTGATTTTATGAGATGATTGATTAGTTTGAAAGTGGTTTGAGAGTGTTTTGGATGATATTGATTGGGTTTTGGAAGATCATGATGTTTATTAGTGGTTCTGTGATGTTCTGATAGGTTCTGTATACCTTCTGTTTTGCTCTGTTTTGGTCTGTTTTGTTCTGATTATCTTTTGTAAGGAGGGATGGAGTATTGATTGATGAAGATTGAGATCTTGTGAAAGTTTATTGAATGGTTTGTGAGAGTTTGGAATGGTTTAAGTATTAGTTATGTGGTTTTGATGACCTTCTACAACCTTCTATAGGTCTTCTGTAGAGCTTCTGTCTCTGTTCTGTTCTGTTCTGTACTATAGTTGTTCTGGTACTGTTCTGTGACTGTTCTGTATGCTTCTGTATGTGTTCTGATGGATGAGAGTGTAGCTTGGGAAAGTTTTCTAGCCTTGGAAAGAGGTGAATACAAGTGCAAAAGAGTTGAAAGAAGTGAAAGAAGTAGTTGCTGAAGACTCAAGTGAAGACTATAGTGAAGTGACAGTAGTGAGCTATGAAAAGACACTGTAGTGGCTCTGGTGACTCTTCATATCAGACATACCTCTTGGGAGGGGTATCCACGACCTAAGAAGGATTATTGAGTGTGATTTTGAGAGATTGTAGTGAGGATATGATGTATTATTGATGGAGAGAGAGAGAGAGAGAGTCAGAGATAGCCAATTCTACTGAAACAGAGTGATTGTATATGAGAGATTGAGAGAGAAGACTATGAAGATATTGAAGATGAATACTATGTGATGTATTTCCATTCAAAGATGGTGTATTCCTTTGCTTTCTTTGTTCTATTGATGGATTTTATGAAGATATTGAAGAATATGGTTGATTCTATTAAATCCGTGGGAGATCTACATGATGCTGCATGAAGATTTGTTGTGCCTGGTGTTCTTTTCTTCATTGTGATCATATGAAACATGATAAGCAAGCTTGTTGATGTTACAAGATAGATTTTCTTGCAAGAGAATTCCCTTTTCCTTGGTGTTCCTCTTGGGACACCACCATTATGCTGCTATCTTATATGAATGAGTTTGGTCTTAAAATATTGAAAGAGGGATGGAGATAAGTGACAACACAATAGGAGCAAGAGTTCAATTACAAAATAGAAATGAACACTCTATTTATGAAGATGACATGCCTTTATAAAGGCATTACAACTAGTGGTTTTGGAAGGTGCTTTTAGTATCTCCAATCACACCTAAATAGTTTTCCCTAGTTAAATGTGGTAGGTGAAAAGTGAGTTCCTATCTACACTTGTTATAGAGAGACTCTCCCTTTATTCATGCATAAAAAGTATAGAATAGAACATAATTGTTCCTAATAGCTATGGCCCATCTACAATCCCCTCAGTACATATCATGTGTTTGGATTCCCCCCCCCCCCCCCCCCCGCAATTTAAACTCATGATGTAGACAACTTTATGCATGACCATCTTTTGCAATAGCTCGGTTACCACAATACTTGCAAGGAACATGTGTGCCTCAGAGATGTAAATGGTTTAGTGGACTTGTGCTTCTAGATAATATAATTTTAGCCAAGGCTTATATATGTAAAGTTACAAAGTGTTTATAATTATGATTTGCGAGAATTAAAAAAGAGATTCCACACTTTCTCAAGTACTCCTTCATATGTAGAAATATCAAAAGGAGCCTTATTTCTCTCTTTTTATTAAAATTCATTAAAAGGCCTTTGTGGCAGGCCCTAACTTTGCCATACAATAGGAAATTTCAAAAGTTTGTTATGGGGGTTGGTTTAGTGAATCAACAAACTAAGTACCCCAACAAACCAACCACTTCTTGGTTGTTAGTAACTAACTCGTGTATTTAAGCATGGATTAGCTAAAGAAGGGAGTGAGGGAAAGGTGAGAGTTGAAGCTCTATTTGAGGTATCTTTCTTTTTCCAGTAATTGATCTTTTCCCTTTCTAAGCCAATATAATCTGTGTTGTCAAGAGCTTGTTGGATTTGAATTTTATACATAGTTATTGGTGGAGATAATAGGCATCACTCATCATGTTTGGTAATTTGAGAGATGAAATTATGATTTCTTATGAATTTTCCTTTGTACAAACTTCTAGCCTAGATTCCCTGTTGCAATCTTACAGTGTAGCATTGCAAAAACTGTCTACAACCAACCAACAAATTTCTACTAATCAAGCCATTCTATCTTTGTTAGCCAATCAAGATACCACCACCACCACCACCACCTCCTCCTCCTCCTCCTCTTCTTCTTCTTCTTCTTCTTATTCAAACCAATATAGGAAGGTTCACCTAGAATCTTTTTCTGTTCTACAAGCTGTAGACATATTATCTTGGTTAGATCCCTTAAAAAATGTTGTAGATTATTATCATTGCTAGCAAGAATGAGAAAATTTCAATGAGGTACAATTTTTTTTTGAAGAAATTTCATCCACATGGTATATTCAACAACTTGATGAGGTAAAACATAATTGGAATTCTTTCAAGCTAGCTATAGGATGAGATTTTCTCATGACATGTAGCAAAAAGGGCTCTTCAACATCTTAATGAGTGTGAACAAAAGGAGCATGAAACAATTTCTCAACTTGTTGTGCATTTGAAGAAAATTGTGATGAGATTTGATATAAAAATTATAGAGAACATGAAGTTATTTATTTAATGGCCTAGACTAAGACATTATCTTCGTAGAGGGTTAAGTTCAAGGTCTTAAGACTTTTGTAGATGATATTTAGATTGCTCAAATAATTGAAGGAAACCTTCTCAATGAAGAAGGAAGAAAATATTTTCAACAAGAAGAAAAAAAGATAGAGCCAACCTTGATGGTCATTAATCTCCAAAATGCTCAAAGACGATTATTTGCTAAAGATACCCATGGATAGAAAAAGTGTTTCAATTGTAATGTGTGTGATCACATATCCAAGAACTGTTGGAAGCCACAAAGACCAAGAAATGTAATAAAGAAAGTACGTACAAGATGTTCAACTTGAAGAGATTTCATTATCAAAAAAATCCTAAGTGAATGGATGCAAGAAGCAAACCATTGGTACATTCAAGCCTCAACATGAAGTTCTCAAAAGTGAATTGTAACCACAATTAGTGTGAAAATTAATGGTTTGAATGTAGAAGTATTGTTGAATTCTTGATGTTCTTATTCTTTTATTAGTTCTAATTTAGCAAGCACAATCAAAGCTTATTGGTAGCATGTTCAAGAAATTTCAATAACTTTTGGTGACAATAAACATGTTTATCATACATTTGAAGTTTATAATTTTTGGCAATAAACATGTTTATAATACATTTGAAGTTCTCCATGTCCCCTTTGGAGTAAAAGTGGGATTTTTTCAACATCCCTATTATATCATTCTGTGTGTCGTGTTTTCAATGACTTTGGGATCTGATTGGCTCATCATGAGGTGCCCATTTGAATTTTAAAGATATGACATTGGATATTCCAATAGGATTGAAACTTCGTTTCTTGCAGTTGGGTACTTGGGACCATTTTCAAAATTTACAAACTAATGAGTTAGCAAGGATGGTACTACAAGAACAACAACAACAACAAATTATAGAGGATTTGCTAAAGCAATTTGGAAATCTGATTCATGATAAATGAATTTTTTCAATTATATCGGTTGATGTAAAACATGAGATAAAAATGGGAGATCACAAACCCATTAAAGTTGCAAAAAGATGTTCCCCAATGAAAAATCAAATAATAAATAAAGTAGTTAATGACATGCTACAAAAGGGAATTATTCAATACTCCAACAGTCCTTGGGCATCCAAACCTCATCTAGTAAATAAGGACAATGGCAAATATAGGTTTTTTGTAGATCTTTTGCATTTAAATAAGATCACTACACATAATATTTTGCCAATGCTTTGCGGACTCAGACAACAACGACACTTATCAATTTTCTACATACATTCTCAATGTTGCTTGAGCATGAGATGTCTTTCTAGTTATAGAAAAGGCTTTCCAACTAGTTTGGTGGATTTAGTGTATGTTAAAGAATGTGTTTTATGGGTTGAAGTAAGTATAAGATTGGAGAGTACATTCTCAACATTGGCTTTATGTTTCTGATGCTAATCACTCACTTTATGTGAGAAAATGAGATATAGGCTTGGTCATCACGGTCATCTATGTGGAAAACTTGTCTTGGTATTGAGGTGATCATATATGATGATGGTATATGGCTATTCGAAAGGCAATATGGGCTCAAGCCTTTTTTGGTGCCATTGTAGCAAAATGTGTAGTTGAGTATTGATGTTGGGGATAAGATAGAAGATCCTACTATGTTCAAGAGGATAGTAGGGAGTTTGATTTATATGACTATCACAAGGCTAGAATTGAGTTATGATATTGGCCTTACAGTCAATTTATGCAAATACCTAGAAAGACTCATTTGAATGCAAGTAGATACAGATTGAGGTATGTGAAGTCCACTTTATATTATGGAAGTTTTGACAATGTAGGTAAGGATATACATGTGTTGGGATACATAAATTCAAATTGGGTTGGTCGCATACTTGACATAAGATCTACTTGATAGAAGATCTACCATCACATTCATGTTTTCCTTTGGTAGTTCAAATTGGGTTGGTTGCATGCTTGACAGAAGATCTACCATCACATTCATGTTTTCCTTTGGTAGTGCAATGATTACATAGAGCAGAAAAAGACAACCTGTAGTTGCTTTATCAAGTACATACGCTAAGTATAGAGGTGCTACTATTGTAACATGGAGGTGGTATGGTTACAAAAGTTATTGGCTGATTTGGATTTGCAGGGAGATGGTCGAGTTGTCTTTCATTATGACAACATGAGCAACATATAGCTAGCTAGGAACCCAATGTTCCATGGTAGGACAAGACACATTGATGTGCATTACCACTTTATGAGAGAGAAGATACTTGTAGGAGAGATTGACTTGGTCACGTTGGATTAGATAGATGACATTCTCACAAAAGCATTAGGTGTAGAGAAGTTTCAAAAATTTCAAATCTTACTTGGAGTTGTAGAGATACAGTTGAGCTTGACGGGGAGTGTTGAGATGGCAAGCTCAACATGTGTAAACATTGATGATGGACCGCTTGATTAGATGGGTCTACACATCTACACTTAGCATTTTGGTGGTCATTATGGTCCTCATATGGCCACTTCCTTATTACTTATTATATTTAGTTTGCTACACCTACCTACAATTGGGATAGTTATAGTGACAATCGATTAGTATAGTCAGTTGTGCATTGTTTGACTTAGTTGGCCACTTTCCTTTATGTTGTATCTTATCTATACTTTGTGTACATTGTATTGTGGATGGAATAAGAAGAAAAATCTAGCAAGAAAAATGTATTTTCCTCCATCTTTCTTCTTATGTTCTTGAGTGAGTTTCCTCTTGTGTGTATGGTGCATGTTTTGTGCAGCAACTCAAGCAAGTCCCCCCACCATGTGATTCTTGACATGGCTATATGAATGAGGGATGTTATGCACGATAAGTACCTTATGATATAGGTGGATTTTAAAATTGATATGCGTGCTCGAAGATACTCATGACTTGGGTGTTTGACTCTAGTTGGAGGTCGCTTATGCACAGTTTTGGTTAGGTAGGTTATGATCATATTGGTCTTTGATCCGCATGATGATATAGAGTGGCACATCAAAGGGATATGTAGGTTTGGAAAGGTTTGATCTCACGATGCTATGCATCCACTTGTGAAAAACATAGGAATAAAGCTAAAGCTTTCTACTCGTGATACTTTGAGCTGGAGGTATAGAAGGAACCCTTAGATGTTCTTGTTGGAGTTGTTTCCATGCATCAGTGTGATCTAATGTAATATGAGAAGGAAGCTATGTTTATCACCGACTTGTTATACATTGTCAAAAATTATTCTTGATGAGTTGATATGAGTTTGAGTAAAGTTGGGTAGAGTTGAGGGATAATTTCCATGCATCTTCATTTGTGTTTGAGTTTTGAGTTCAAAGGTATTGTATTTCAATTTGAGTTTGCTGGTTCTAAAAGTGTTTGAAACGTGGTGGTTCCATATCTTCTCTCTTTCTTTCATCTTTGACTTAATGTACCTTCTTCACAAGACCTTGCATCTTTGGGTTCCTCACGTGCAACTATGTGTGATATTTTGGTAAACCCTACATGAACAGTTGGAGTGAAGGTTTAGTTATGGCAGGTTCTATAGATGCAAATATGCTTTCTTTACAAGATGTGCAACATGTATTAGGTTACAATTTGTAGATACTTGAGCTTGGATATGGAGATTTGGATTTTTTAAGGAATCTTTTGGATTCATGCAAGAGGGTGGTTGAATTGTACAAGAAACAATATGTAAAGTTATAAGAGGGTGCAAAAATAAGACTAGAGCAAGATGAAATAAGGATGGAGGAAGAGGATGGTAAAAGGATAGAGGAGGCATGATAGGATTTTCCTCAGACTACACTACTTATTACCGACGTTGAGATTAGCCATACCAAGGCCTATGCTAAGATTACTGAGGTTGTGATTACTCATACAATGGGTGCCTTGAAAAGCATGAAGTTGATAAGACAAAAATTGCATGTGCGCACTTGTGAGTGCTTATGAGGCATATGATGCTCATGTATTACTTGATGTAGTGAATCAAAGAGAGATTAAAGAATTGATGCATACACATGATACGCAAGACACACTTGTAGTCCATGAGAAGGTTCAAGAGCTAGAGGATATGCATACATGGAATGATGAATGTGATGCTACAAAGTTTGAGATGTTTCGTATGATTTGACATATGAAAGTACAATCTCTTTTGATGCCTTGACAGGAAATCGAAAACACGTTGAATGTCTTGATGCCTTTAGTGATGCTTTGGTTGATTTGGATGTGGAAAGTGAGAGTCAACAAGAGCGGCTTTTAGTTCCATAGATTAAAAGTGAACAAGAATATTCTTTGTAGATGGGCATATCGCAAGCATCTATATGGAGGTCAAAAGTCTCAAGTGTATGAAACCCACACAAGTCCTAAGGATTCAAGAGGGGGTGCTTGGTGTGGGACTCTAGATGTAAATATGTCTATTTTTCCAACCTATGATACAACTAGACACTTGATTATGTGCATGTTTGGAGAGGAGTTGGATATATGGGTGTTTGACCCAAGTGGTTGCATAGGTGGCATATTCGAAGGATGTGCAAATTCGAATGGGGTGGATATCATGTGGATTATCATCCTCCATGTGAAACCTCCAAATGCATCATATGTTGGGTCAATTACAAGATAATGGAAATATCACGATAATTACACTAGAAACATCCTGGTGTTTAATGATAAAGATAGACATTTAGATCTAATTAATTCTTAGTAAAACCTTAGCTTTATAGGCTAAAGCCATTGTAGCATTTAGGAGGCTATTTTTGGGAACACAAAGAGAATAGATGCATGTAGTAGCAGAAAAGAAAGGGGAAAGCTAAGGCTCATATTGCACGTGAAAAAAGCAATGGTAGAGAGAAAGAGAGCTTTATGGAAAGAAGTGCTGGTTAAGATAGTCAAAGGGAGAGCGACTAATCGTATAAGCAATGAAGTGGTCATGTTTTATGTTTATAGATGATACTCATCATCAATTTGAGGAAACTCAGATTGCTATTGCAGTTGCATATGGTGGATTTAGAAGAAGCTCTGATGTATGAAGCACTAAATGGGGATAATACTATAATTGGATGATGGAATCAACGGCCATGGAAGAAGAATGAATCCACCATCCCCAACAATATACTTGGGGAATGTAAGACTATGATAATCAAAGAGAGTGCCTATCAATCTTTGTCGACCTTGGTAGTGGTAATAAAACCCAAAGTTTTTCAAAAGCTGCAGACATTAGTAAAACATGGACACCCAACATTAACATAAAGGAATTGCATGTTGATGTCACATATGTCTTGAATTATCATGATGTTCATGTAGTAGCGATGAAACCAAAGGCTCATTTGGAGGAAAAATCATATTAATATGAGTGCAATCTAGGGCCCCCTAGCAATCGGAGAGGCCTCGCTGAGATCTAGATCCATCCTTAACTTTGTAGAGTGGAAGGCCACTACATGGAGTGGGTCCCACACTACATGTTGGCATCCACCACCTCTTGGAAGAACGCGGAGCAAGTGTAGCCAAATGTGCTGGCTATGTGATCATGGATGTTGTTATAAGTAAGCAATATCACAACAATGGTAACTTTCTTCTCAACTAATAATATGTGTCTAGGCATGCCTCGAAAGCAGACATGTATCTCTCCTTGTGTTGCAAGTCTAGATGCAGGAGGTTACACAAAGATATGGAAAATGGATATGACAATTTATATAGCTCCCTCCACTGGTCATTGTCCTCCCTTTTGTAGAAAAATAAGTGATTCCACTAATGGATGGAGGGCCACAACTTAATGTCCCTTGGTGGGATGTCTTCATTGTACCTAATGGAAAATGGGGACCACCTTTGAACGAATTGGAGTGAATGCACACCAAAGCAAAGGAAGGTACTCCAACCACAAATGAAGAGCTCTGAAGAGTCTCCCAAGTATTCAATAGTTGATAAATAGCTATTTTAATGAGGAAAGCCACCATAGTTGGGCTCTTATTTTCCTATGACATGCCTCAACATCACCCAATAAGGAGGCTTGAGACCAATGGAGTTGATAACTTCTCATTTCCTACATGATTTGTATGTTAAAACAATAAAAAGACAAGACTCTCACTTGACTCTAATAAAGCAAATAGACAATTAAGATGATGAATGTGATCAAACCAAGCTTCAAATACATGATTGTAGTAAGGAACAATGTAATAACTTAAACCGCAGCATCTATGAGAAATTTATATGCAAAAATTTCAACTAGAAAATTATATAGAGATTCCCCTAGGGGGATCACCTTATAAAAGCCTTCTATATCACCTGTGTCCAAAGGACAATTTAAAATTTTATTTTTTAAATTTTTGTATCATTTTATATACCCCTTTTGTGAATTTCAAAGGCAATAGTTATATCTTTTCTATAAGTTTAAAATTCAAAGAGTGTAATTTCATGGTGTTTTTTATATAAATCAAATTAAAGCATGATGTTGGAATACTTTAGCCATGGAATTTTCATTGTGATCTAAGATGAATATTTTCTCTCTCCAATAGAACTTTTTTGGATAATGATTGATTGAGAAGGAGCTTGAATATAAAGGACAAAAATATACCATAAATGGCAACATATCGATCTACATAAAATGCTTATATAAATATTATAATGGTCACAATAAAATGCCTAAAATACCTAGAAATTTTAAGTATGAGTTAGACTCACACGAGCTAATCGAATTGCTAACATTGACTCTTAGATCATGGGTGATTTGATATAATAGAATGATATAATGATAATGACTCATCATAGTCTATACAACAAAGACCACCAAACTAGGACTATGGATTTCCAAGTAGTGGGTGATGAAGCCACCAATAAGGTGTTTCAAAGAGAATCTAAGTGTCAATGTCAAGCATCTAGTACAAGATTATCCCAAAAAAAAATCCTCTAAACATAAATGACCATAGATTCCTTGCCTTTGGTTAAGATTGCCAAAGTGTCACCTCATATGAACTCGAACTAGGAGCTAATAACAATGTGTCAAATAATAGCCTATCATGGACTTGGATGTCAATCTTAACTCTAGGATTTAAAAACTTGTCAGACTTTAGCTTGTGTGCGAGGGATGCTCCTTTCTAGAACTTGTGTGCTTGTATATCTATATAGATGAGGCGTAGTTACCCCATCTCACCACCCACTTACACATCCTCTCTTGCATTGGAGAGTCATAAGGGATGATCGCATCACTAATATTGGAAAGCAAGAGGAGACACCAAGTCCTTTCTGTGGTCTAAAGAATATCATCATGTCTATTTCTTGGCCTTGGCCTTGGTCAGGATCCAAAGTTAGAGTGTCTGAGAAAGATGATGATTGAGTAGAGGAGTTAGGATCTTGCTTCATCTTCATCTTTGCCTTCCTCGAAGCCTCTAACTCTTTGCAATCCTTGTGCCAATATCCCTTTTTATCACAATGATAATACTTGGCTGGGCCTTCAACTTTTTATGCATGTCACCCCCCTCTGATGCTATAAATCCCTCACATATGGGATGCTCTAAATCCTCACGACCTGTTAGCTACTCCATTTACACCTCTTCCTACAACTCACTATACTAGAATTCATTCTTGACATCTAGTTGCTACAAACTCCAATCTTTGGGTACTATCAAAGAAATCATGCATCTTGCCATGCTAGTAGTAGCTGGAGTGAATGTCTCTTCATAATATATGCTATATGTCTGAGCATAACCTTTTGCAATTAGTCTAACATTATACCTACTAACATAACCATTTGTATTATGCTTGATTTGGTAAATGATAGAAAATAACTTTATTTTCCTTAAGCAATGCTACCAAATTCCAAGTCTTATTGGCTTCTATTGCAACCATATCATTCATTGCTACATCTCATGACCAATAGCATCCTCAAAGCATGTGGGGTCAACAGTCTCAACCAAATTTATCATATAAGCATAATGGTGAGTTGCATAACCTTCAAAACTAAATCTTTTAATAGAGTATCTTACCTTGCTAGACATGTGTACCGTAGGATTACTCAATAAAGCCTTTACATTACCATATGCTCTTTGTACACCTGGTGTCCTAACTGAAAGAATACCAAGCTCATCATCTAAGCTCTCTAAACCATATTGGAATCTCCATGAGATCCCAAATGATTAGTAGATGTATAATTACCATTTGACACTTTCTTATTCCCTTTGTCTTTACTTGTAATACTTATAGATGCACCTAAAGATGTGGGCTACTACGCAGTCACCCAAACCAAGGGTAATGTAGTACTAGATAATGTTTCAAGTCTACTAAGACTGTGGTTTTTTCTTTTTATTTTGCACATAACTATTATGATTATCATAATCATCCAATGTATCACTACTAGATTCATATCAAATGCTTATCTCATTAAAAATAATATTTGTGGTTACTCTAAACTCACCTATCATGACTAGGTTATAACGACAATACCCTTTTTGCTTTAAAGCGTATATGAATATATGCAATACAACCAAACACTTTCAAGTATGACACATTGGACTTTTTGCTTATAAAGAATTCTTTAGGGCTTATCCCATGAATTATAGTTGTGGAAGCTATTCATAATATAGACATCAATATGAATAGCTTCATATCAAAATATTCTTTTCAACCATCATGCTCATGCAACTTTTGCAATATGTTTATTTTTTCTTTCTACAATCTCATTTTGATGTGGAATATATTTGTGAGTAAACGGTCTCTTTATCTCTGATTCCTCAAGAAGCCACTGAACTCATTATAGAGGTAATCTTCTCTTCCATATCTAACCTCAAGTACTTAACTTTCAAGTATGTTTCTATTTCAATAGCAGCCTTGAATGTTTTGGGGCACTCAAATACATCACTCTTTTTCTTCATGAAATATATCCATAGCTTTCTTGAGCAATAATTAATAAACATGATAAAGTATTTGCTACCACCAAGAGATATATATTGTGTAGGCCCTAAAATATGTGTATTCACAACATCAATTGTATTTCTACTCATATCTCTATCATGAGAAAAAGGTTTTCTTACCTACTTACCAAAGTGATATGCTTTATACACTTTATGAAATTTTATAGCTTTGAAAACAAGCAACCTTGTAATCAGCCCTTAAACTACATTAGTTTTAACCTTTACACATTTGTATGTCCAATATATTTGTGCTATATTTTAATGTCTTCAACCACTTCTTTGCTTTTAGTATATGTAGAAGAATTCATAGTAGGAATTCTCGATTCTAAAGTAAACATTGATAAACTCTACTTCCTTTTGTGATCAATCTGCACTTATCATTAATGTCTTCTACAAAACAACCTTTTGCATAAATCAAACCTGCAACCCTTGCTTTATCATTTGCACAATAGACAATAAATTCTTTGTGATTGATGGCATATCTAATACATTTGACAAACTGTTTGTCTGGCCATCATGCAAGGATAAAGGAATCTTTTCAATTTGTAAAATTGGATGGCATGAATCATCACCCATTCGCACACAACCTAGATTTTGTAAAACCTTTAACTTTCCAAACCATTGAGCATGACTTATCATATGATTAAGGTCATCTAAATTTACAAATCATATATTGTCATGTGTCCTATTTCTTGGAATAGTATTCATCATATGCTACATAACAAACAAACACTCATGTTGGTCTTCATTTTGTCATTAGAAGACGATGCAAGTTTTATTGTTGTAATTTACCACTATTAAGGATATCATCCTTCTTAGCATAACAATGGGCTACAAAATGACATGTTTTACCATAATAATTACAAACAATTACCAGAATTTTCAAAACCTCTTTTTATCATCCACCTCTTTCTCTAGAGCTCCCCTTGTCTCTGAAGTTTTCATGGCTTCTTGAAAACTTCATTTCACTGAATTGCTCATTTAACTTGTTTTGCTGGTTATCACCAATACGTTCATACCATAGTCTCTCGAAAAGGATGTGCCATGTTCCATTTCTAAACTTGAGTAACATGATTGAACCTATTTACCACTTCTCTCAAATAATTCACCCCACATATTGATCCCTTCAATGATCATGAGAGAGATCAACTCATCAAAATCTCAAAATGACTTTCATATATATATATATAGAAATAGCAAATGATTTCTAAGCCTTGACAGTATTAAGGCCATCCAAAGTAGATGAAACCAAATCATCGTCATCAACCATTGTATCAATCATGGCCAAAGCATCTGCAATGATCATCACCTTCAAAATATACTCATTAATAGAAATTATTTCTTTCTTCAAAGTATTCAACCCTTGCTTGAGTTGAATTTTCCATGCCTTCCTATTTATTGAAAGCATATTCATTAAAATGGTCCAAGCTGCATGTGAAGTTTCTGCATTTCTAATATATCCCAACATAGTATTATCAATGACTACAAAAAGCCAATACATCACCATTTTTTCCTTTGCATTCCATTCTTTCTACGCTTTTAATTCATCTACAATCATAGGATTACTCAGCTCTAGCTCTTTATTTACCTGAAATGGACTCGTAATGGCCCTTCCCAATAAGGAAGTTCATCACACAAAACTTCCATGATGGAAAATTGTTCTTGTCCAGCTTCTCAATGATGGGATTTCCATTGTTATTTATCACTATCATAGAATTGATACAAAACACAAAGCAAGTATTCTACAACCTTTCACAAAAAGTGCATATCGATACACTAAGTAGTCTTTTTAATTGACTACTCAATAGTACATTGAGTATGCAATTTGTTGTAGATAAAACTTGTGTTTGATTCTTGGGAGACACCTTAGAACTTGCAAATTTGAAATCTATAACCTATGTATCCATTTTCGATAGATACATCCAAAACTGCAATATATCTTGAAACTATTATTTGCAAACTTGTGGATCTTAAATGAGGCCCAAAATTGCCTCAAATGGCCAAAAACGTATATGACTATCTTGCAAAATATACAATCCTTTGTTTGTACATCAAATCTCACAACAATCTAAGATTGTTGCTATGTCGTGAAAAATATTCAATCTATGCCTCCACATGCACTATCTAAGAGAGAAAGTGGAAGAATGGGAGAGCTTCTTACTCCTTGTTTGCTTGCTTGAATCCTTGCTTCTTCTCCTTCACTTTAGCCTTCAATACTAGCCTCTCTTAATGGCACCGCTCTAAGAATGGGAGAGCTTCTTACTCCTTGTTTGCTTGCTTGAATCCTTGCTTCTTCTCCTTCACTTTAGCCTTCAATACTAGCCTCTCTTAATGGCACTGCTCTAATACCATAACAAGAATCATGTTATGGGAAAACTTGTTTGAGTTGTTGTGCCAAACACACACTATACACAAAAGGAGAAGCTTACTCAAGAACACAAGAAGAGAGACGGAGGAAAAAACACTTTCTTACTCATTTTTTCTTATTCTTCTACCCATAATACAATGTATACAAAGTATAAATAAGATACAATATAAAGAAAAGTTATATACTAAGTTAAACAGTGTATAAGTAACTATACTAATCAAGTAGTGCTATAATTATGTCATACAAGTAGGTGCAGCAAACTAAATATAATAGTTGATAAGTCACTGACCATGTGAGGAACATTATAACCATCAAAGTGCTAAGTACAAATGTGCATAAGAGTCTCCTTTAGCATTGCATTAATCAATGCATCTCTTTCTTTAACATCAACCTACATAGTAGAAAACATAGTAGCATCCTCAATCAAGACCTCTACATCTTCACATTTCTCCAGGACTACATTTGATTCTACAATTATAGTAGCATCAACTTACACATCGGATAGCATAAAGAATCCTGAGAAAAAATCTATGCAACATCAGTAATCTTTGACTTTATGTCTACTTTTGCATTATACTTTGCAACTTTAGCATGTAGCAGTGGAATCTCAAATAGTTCAATAGACAAATTATGATTTTTTATACAAATTTTAGCTCTTTGGGCACACTTATATTCTTCCTAGACTTTAAAAGCATACATGTAGTCATCCTAGTATATTCCATATATATGTGGAATCTCCTAAAACTATTTCTTAAACACCACTTTCATCAACATATTCAAAACATTCAATCCTACAATCTTCTTAGATATCAAATTGTTGCATCCTTTTATCAAAAAATTTGACATAGTTACATACATCGTGTCCATTAAATATGCCTAGTTGCTCTTTAATCATCTCTTGTGCTTCCATTGCCAAATCCTATATCCTCAATTAGTAATTTATTGTTCTTGCATATTTATGACTTGATATGGTAACTGCATTTGTACTTTCCATATTAATATTTGAATTACATGTATCCTACAATCCATATCCAAATCTTTAGACTTAACTACATGTATACACTTTTTCAATAACTAGGTCCACTCCTCCCTACTACATTCCTTATTAAGTCCTTGTCAGCTTCATGATTCCTAAGTCTACCATCCTTCAACCTTGTCATGACATCTCACATCGGGTTTTAATACTCATGTCGAAAGGATGCAGATGTAGGCCAATAAGAGGTGGGTTCTCTACCAAGAGATTCAGGAAAGAGGAGGAACATTGGTAGTATTAGCTGAACAGGAAGAGATACTTTCAATGTTATGCACAACACTATGAGAAACCTGGATTACAATCCCAATCAAAAACTTTGAACCCAAATCACAATTTCATATGAGAATATCCTCAATGTTAACCCTCCACTTCATCCAAGTGCTTCCAGGGATTAGTAGTGGTCGACATTAACCCCAAATTCTACTTAGCCCTCCACTTCATTTGAACATAAAACTTCTCAAGAGTGATAAAAAATAAGCCTCGGTAATTAACACTTATTAAGTCACTTCAAAAATTGAAGTATGTTTTGTAAGACGAGGTAAAGCCTAACTTCCTTCATTGCATTCTTTCCATAAAGCATTGACCAACACATACATAAACAAAGTTAAGATGAACTATGATAGCTACATCAATTTCTCCACTTCTCCAATATAGGCAAATTAAGTATAGCGTGATTCTCCTCTTAGGGTAGGTTTACCCTTCTCTTGTTGTCACTTGTTTCTTTCCAAGGTTCCGTAGTCAATAAGATGCCCTTGCTGAATGGTAGCTATGATAACAAGGAACTTTCAACTCTTGATGGTAGTAGCAAGGACCATAGACTACACAGAAGGAGTTCATCATAGTGCTAGCTCTCATGATAAGGCCAACAGAAGGATTAGCTTTTGTCCTTTTCGTTAGGGGAGGGTAGGACTTGAAATATTGTTGCCTTTACTCAATTGTCTTCTTGAGAATAGAAGCATGGAGAGAGACTTGGCTTGTTGCCACCTTGAAGTCAAGTTTATAAATCTAGTGGAGTATATCTTGAAGGTAGTGTTGTAATTGTAGTGTTGTATGCACAATGATTTCAACACAAGAACTGTTGAAACCCTAGTAAAACTTCGGTACGTTGTTAAAATTTAGACTCTTATTATAGAAAACCAAGAGTCCATTGAACAGATGCTCCCTTCCTTTCTTTATAGCATTGGCCTCCTTATAGCAAGGTGAGTTCTAATGTAGTCTAGGGAATACACAAAAGGAAAAATAGGAGGGAAGACACACTGACTACTCTTGTGCATAATAGTATTCCCACATTCCCCCACATGAAGATCCTTCTTTACGAGAATGCAGGTTGCACCCCCACCCTCCTTTGGGTTCCTAAAAGCATGCAAGGAAAATCCCTTTTTTTCCCATAATGCATGACAATATATGTTAAATATTTATTTTTCTCCTTCTCTTTCTTTTTCTCCAATTCAAGTATTATTCACCAATCAAGCATATTTGAATGAAGGATGAGCTTTTTCCCATCCTTGTCCATGTTATCATTCACCACCCTTATGGCCACACAACTTACACCCACTGGATCATGTATGGAGGTGTTCTCAAAAAAGCCATAAGCTACCTTCCTCATATATAGTGATCATTAACCATTCCTTCTATTCTTCCAAAGATGTAAAGGTACTCACAAACAATGCTAAAAGCATGCACTCATTAGTCGTACAATGCCAACCATTTCACCATTTACAAAAATGGGCCATCCATGCATGAGGTTTTATTCATCTAACTTAGATCTTCTATACAATCAATCTCACTAGCCAAAACAAAATATATGGATAGTGTCGCTGAATTTGGCTACACAAAACACCTAGCTCATGTCCTTTTTCCTAGGGTTTTCATAAGTGGATGCACAACATCATGACATCCACCCTCTTCGAACCTATATATCCCTCTGATGTGCCACAATATGTAGCCATCTAGATCAAACACTAATATGATCATGACCTTCTTTTTTTGAATAAACAACCTCCCACTAGGATCAAATAGCCAAGTCATCGATATATTCTAGAATACATAACAGTTCCAATCTCTAATTTCACCTAGATCATAAGGCATTGATAGTGCAAGGCATCCCTCATTCATATAGCCTTCCATGACTAATACCCATGAACTCATTAGATTCTCTGAGATCAAAGGGTAACCCAAAATATTAGTGTAACATCCTATATCCTTGAGTTTATGCATGGTTGGAGCATCCATGTGCGCATTGGTGTATTCATCTAAAGCATATATTTTTTTCATACCTTCAACTTATGAACTAGATACTTAGGTTTTTGTCAAATTCTCCATCTACTTAGGTTTTTGTTCAGTAATTTCCTATTCTCGCATATCTATGACTACATACGGTAAATGTATTTTTACTACCTCAATAAATATACTCATACCCTACAATCCATATCCAAATCTTTATGCATAACTACATGTACATAATTTTCTAGTAACTTCATCCACTCCCTACTACATTCCTCTTAAACTCCTTGTCAGCTTCATGATTCATACAGTCCCCATTCTACAACCTTGTCATGGCATCTCATATTGGATTCAACATTGATATTGAAAGGACATGCACTGGTGGCCAATAAGATGTGGAGTATCTACTAAGAGATTCAAGGAAGAGTGGTAGAATTAGTTAAACAAGAAGAGATGTTTTGAATATTATGCACTATATTATGAAAAACCCAGATTACAATCCTTGACAAGAGATTAGAATCCAAATCACAAATTAATATGAGAATATCCTAGATGTTAGCCCTTTGATTCACCCAAGGACTTCCATGGATTAGGAGTAGTCGATGATGCTAACCCCAAACTATGCTTAGCCCTTCACTTCATTTAAGAATAAAATTATTCAAGAGTGATCAAAACTAAGCCCTTGTCATTAACCTTTATCAAGTCACTTCAAAACTTCAAGCATTTTTTCTGACATGAGATAGAACTCGCCCACTTCCTTCATTGTTTTTTTAACTGTTGTAAAGCACTGAACTACACATAAACAAAATTAAGATGAAAAGTGATGGCTACATCAATATCATTGCTCTACTTCTCCAATGCATGAAAATTAAGTGTAGCTTCCTTTTCCTCTTAGGGTAGATATACACTTCTCTTGTTTTCACATATTTCTTTCTAAGGTTCCTTGATCATCATAAAATGCCATTGTTGAATGATAGCTATGATAACAAGGAGCTTTGAACTCCTTATGGTTGTAGGGAGGAGCATAGACTCCACTAAAGGAGTTCAATAATGACGGTGCTAGCTCTCATGATAAGGATTTTGTACTTTTCATAAGGAGAGAGTAGGACTTGCAACGATGTTGTCTTTACTCGATTGTCTTTATAAATCTAGTGGAGTATAGCTAAAAGGCAACCTTGTAGTCGAAGAAGATCACCATTGAGGTAGGCCACAAGCTATCATGAGGTTCAGATGATTGAGTGTAGAAAGAGCCACTTGATAGGACTTCTTAAGGCTTGTTTGTCTTAAGTTGATCACTATGCCAAGCATAATTGCAATTCCATATGTTTTTTCTTACAAACATGCCTTACAAGCCAAAATGCCAACCTATAACAGGTTGTGTTGTTGTAACCCAACAATTTGCATGCCACCCTTCTTTAGATTTAGCTCTGATCATGTTGATTGATCAGGATAATTAGCACACATATCATCAACACTTGAATTCGCACTAGATATTAGACCAGACAGCTTTATTAATTGTCACATCACTACAGTCGCCTTCGGAATTGTCATGAAGGTGATGTCCTTTCTGAATTACCACCACAGTTGTAGTCCCAATAGATCCACACTAAAGAATACTATCGTTCGGTGATCATGTTCAACACAATCAAAGTTAGAAGCGACTCCAGAAGATGAAGATTTTCACCAAGCACCTCTAGCTCCAGAGAATGGTACATTCCAAAGTATTTGCCATGGTATACACATTGATTTCAACACAAGAACTATTGAAACCTCAATAAAGGCCTGGTAAACCATCAAACTTCAGAGTCATCTTGCAGAATAGTCATTGCACCCCTGGCCTCCCTCCTTAGCAAGGTGAGTTCTAACATAGTCTAGGGAATATACAAAAATGAAAGTAGAAGGAGAGATGCACTGGCCACCCTTGCCCATAATAACATTTCCCGAGTCCTCTACATGAAGAACCTCCTTTATCCAAAAGGCATGTTGCACTGCCACCCTCCTAAATTAGGTTCTTGAAAGCATGGAAGGAAAATCCCTCTTTTTCCCACAAAGCATACAAGTAGACGTAAAATACATGTTTTACTCTTTCCCTTTATTCTTCTGCAAGTCATGCATCATTTGCCAATGAACCATATTTCAATGAGGGTTAAGTTATTTCCCATCCTTTTCTATGTTATCATTCACCATGCTTATGGCCATTGAGCTTATGCCCACTGGATTATGCATGGAGGTGTTCTCAAGAAATCCATTCCGTCTTTCCCTCCAAAGATGCAAAGATTCCCTAAAACAATGCTAAAAGCATGTACTCAGTAGTTGTACACAATGCCACATGTTTCAGCATAAAAAACCTTGGGCCCTTCATGCACGAGCCCTTGCTCACCTAGCTTAGAATATCTATACGATCAATCTCACTAGGCAAACCAAAATATATGAATAGTGCCGCTGACTTCGGCCACTCAAAATATCTAACATATCAGTATGTCTGTGGCAAAATGCTCATCCTCATCGGTATTATCTTCAAAGTATGTGTCAACATAGCCCTCCAGAAATATGATATGGATGAACATATCGGAATAATTTTTTAAAAATACACAAACAAGCATTCGAATGCATGGTTGCTTGTTTATTATAATATCAAAATGTAATATAATAATGCAGCTAGCTAAGGTTAAGGCTCTCTCTTTTTAAGCTTGAATGAAGCAGCTGTACGGGGTTTTGGTAATGGTAGCTTTTTCGCTGCATTCTAAAGTAAAAAAGCAGGGAAGGGGGGGCAAAAGACGGTGGGTGGATCGATGGCCATGATCTCAGAGGATGTGTAGTGTGCTCAATTATAGAAAACTTGAATAGAGCATGGTCCTCGAATAGTACTTGCAAGGTAGGATTCAAAGGGTCTCCTGCATGCTTATGCTTTTGCCACCCCACTTGCTCCATCTCATTTTCTCTTGATGCATCCCCACAGGAATATTCCTCAAAATCAAAATGTTCAAGAACCAATCGAGTGTTGTAGCCATCGGTTTCCTTCAAGGCTGTATACATCATGCAAGGGGGTGCATTCTTATGAAGCATAGGGCTTGTTTTTCATGTCATGGTCCATCGTTTCGTTTCTTTAGGATCTGTAGCATATGCTAGGAGTATCTATAGAAAACTTAGAGATGCTTTCTCATTTTGTAGCATACTAGGGCTACAACATGTGAGGACTAACACATTGTACAAATTGAGGGGCACATTGCATGATGCTCTAGCTCATGCTTCGTTGACTTGAATTTAAAAACATGTGCATAGCTCTAGCTTCTATTTTTTGAGAGCTAAATTTTGATACTAATCTTACCTTAACTCAAAGTGGTGTGAATTCTTATACTCAATAGCTTCCAATGCATTTCTACGAGCTCAATTTGCATGTGCATGCTTCAAGTCTTTACTTTTGGGAAATGGTTTATTGCGTTCCTTCAAAACAATGTAAGTTTCCTTATCCCGCCTTCTTCGATACACTGTATGCTATGTGCAATATGGCCAATGATAAGGCAACCATGATGTGGCTGAGCATGCATATCGGAAAATCAACAAAAGTTCCTGTTGTTGCTGTTTATAACCCCGGGAGTCTACCTTATAGAACATGTAAGATACCACACACAACCTCAAAGGATAGGATATTTTGTTTGATTTTATTTATAGGATTATATCTATAAAATGGGGTTCTTCAAATAATAATTTAAAAAAAAAATAGGAAAAGATTAGTTTCTGGCCTTAGATCATGTAAACAAAGAGTATTTCTTAATAGCCTTTGAGTGCACATTATATAGATGAGTTTTTATAGGTGCACCCCTAGGTTTATAAGTCACTGACTTTATCTTAATGGTAGGCACCCATCACTATCACACATTCTTTATTCTTTAAGTGACCTTTGAATGAAGGGAAGGTTGGTCACACATTGTGACTGTTGGAGTTCCCACATTGTGACTCTCTCTCTCTCTCTCTCTCTCTCTCTCTCTCTCTCTCTCTCTCTCGGTCTTGGTCTTGCCCTTGCCCTTGCCCTTGCTCTTGGTCTCTCTCTCTCTCTCTCTCTCTCTCTCTCTCTCTCTCTCTCTCTCTCTCTCTCTCTCTCTCTCTCTCTCTCTCTCTCTCTCTCTCTCTCTCTCTGTGTGTGTGTGTCTTGCTCTTGCTCTTGCTCTTGCTCTCTTGCCATAGCTCTCACCATGCAAATCCCTCGAGTTGCTCCATGTGTATCTCTTCCTTTAATTTCCCATTAAGAAAAGCAGTTTTCACATCCATTTGATGAACCTCCGAATCAATCTCAACAACAAAAACTAACAAGACTTGAATACTAGTAATAGGATCAATAGGTGAGAAAGTTTCTCGAAAATCAACTCCTAGAATTTGTAAAAAAAGTTTGGCAACTAGCCTTGCTTCAAATTTTTCAAATGTTCCATTTGCTTTTGTTTTAGTCTTATAAACCCACTTGCATTTAATAGTAGTACATCCAAGTGGTAACTCAGTTAGAACCCATATACCTTTAGAGAGAAGAGATTAATGCTCAATTTTCATAGCCTCTTGCCATTTTTCCTTTTGTGGGGATGACATGGCATCATTGTAGGAGACAAGATCTTCGCAAATATTGAGAGCATTCTCAAGAATATCAACATCATAAACATGATAGGCACCATATAAAATTTCAATTGGGAGATCAATATAAACATCAATGCCAAGGTCATCATTATAAATAATAGGTACAAGATGTGAGTCCTAACTTGAAGAGTCAATATTATCCAGTGAAGAAGGTTGATCATCATATAGAAAAGGAAAAGTAGTGAGTAATGAATTTTGTCATCAATGTCCTCCAATGACCAAGTCCTCCTAGCATGCTCTTGAGACCATGGATGCCCATAAGTTGCTCATTGAAAATAGAATTGCGACTTATGATTACTTGCTTGGAGGATGGATCATAAAACTTGTATCCCTTAGAAAAATAAGAATATCTAATGAAAATAACTTTCAAACTAGAATGGTCAAGTTTTTTAGGAGTCTGTTTTGGTACTTGAATATAAGCAATACACCTAAAGGTTCAAAAATATGAAACATTAAAAGGAGTTTCCCCTATCCAAGTAGCAATCAATATTTTACAAGGAGCAGTCATAGAAATATAATTTTGTAGAAATACTGTTGTTAAGATTGCTTCAGCCCAGAAATATCAAGATAAGCCAAAATGAATGAGCATACATCATATGGCATTGACGATAGTCTTGTTTTTACCTTCAATAATACTATTCTATTGAGGAGTGTAGGGAACCGTATATTCATGATGAATACCCTGATTATTATAATAATCATCAAAATATTTTGAAATGTATTCTCCACCATTATATGCACTACAAAGTTTCTTAATGTGACAACCAATATGAAGTTCGACAACTTTTTTGATATTGCTTAAAAGACAATAAGGCTTTTAATTTGTGTCACAAGAGAAGAACGATGGTGTAAATTGAAAAGTCATCAATAAAAGTCATGAAATATTGATCTTGAGATTTTGATGGAGAAAAAGATCCACACATATTAGTGCAAATCAGATCAAGAAAATATTTGGAATGAGTTGTGGTGGAAATGGAAAAGGGTTTGTGAAAATGCTTTCTAAGTGTACAATATTCACAAATACCCATGTGAGGACGAGCTTTGAATTCCATACCTTGAACAAGGTCACACCAATAAAGATCGACAAGCTTAGAAAAATCAGAATGATCGAAGCGATGGTGCTATATTTTACTGTTCAGATCACCAGGACACTCTATTACGATTTGAATCAAAACGTGTCTTTAAACATAGATGGGTTGATGATAAGGAGAATAATCTCTGGATAAACATGGTTGTTTATTTGTAATACCGTATTCTTCATCATATTGTTTTGCCTACTAGCCATCATCTCTAGTGTGATCATTTCTACTGCAATAAGAACAACATCTGTTAGGAAACTTGAGATGAGAGAAGTCACCACTATATGTAATGCATGGAAAGGAATGGCTTTGAGCAAATAAAGCTTGATTGATTTGTTTTGACTATGTCCCATTGTGAAATCATAGCAATTTCTTGATTTGTGTGTTGTCGTTCATGTTGTTGTGAATATTCAATCAAAGATATACAAGCTTGATCAAAATTGATCCCATCTTTGTCAGATAATATGATAACAATATTATCATAAGCAAGATCCTTTACAGTGTCAAGAAGCTGTGTCACCAATTGTTTTTGTGGAATGGCATCACCAACAGAGGCAGCAAGCTAATTGATAATATTCTTAAATGATTTGATATGAGTTGTCATAGAAGTTCCGATGTTGTATTGTAACTCAAAGAGATGACTACAAAGATAAAGTATCTCTGTGATAGTTTTCTTCTCAAAATTTGTTATCAAATGCTCCCATATAGCTTGTGAGTTAGAAGATTACATACATCAAGCATAAGAGATTCTTGAAGAAAAAAAAGAATATACTAATGATCTACTTTATCGCCTCCGACGTACTCGTTATAAATAGTTTTTCATTATTCAAAGATAGGTCCTTCAGTTACAAGGGTATTATCATGAGCCTGATCAATTGGTTGAGGCAGACATTCATAATTACCAAGAACAATATCATGCAAGTCATTGAATTCAAGGATTAGCAGCATGTTTACTTTCCATCCAAGGAATCCTTGTCCTTGAAAGTGAGGGATAGAACATTTTCAAGAAGGAAATCTGTTGACCATTATAGAATTTGACATATCTGGCTGAGAGAATAAGTACAATATGAGATCATAGAATTCGCACACCATAGACGAAACAACGACGAAAGTAAAACACAACGAGTCATACATAGAAGCTATGCTATAAAGAAGGATGTTTAGTTCAAAAGCATACTCCAAAATAAAGAGACCCAAGATAGATGAAATGTGGGCAAGAATAAAGTGACCCAGAATAGACAAAACATGTGTGAGAATAAACCGGACCAACATAGATGAGAAAACATTATCACTTTACTTTTTGGCTAAGAATAGATGATGATATGAAAAATTTTGGCAGAAACTCAATAGTGAGTAATCCTGACGAGACAGGTGTCGTAGAAGTTTGCATGGAAAGCTATTGTTTTGTTTGTTTTCTTGTTTCGAGTCCAATTTACCTGCACTGATATAACTTTTGACTTAGAACTCCAAATTGAGTAGGGATTTGCTAGAAGAAAGCTTGTGAGTCCTACATATCACAAAAATTGTTTCTCTTGAGAAGGCAACCCATCTACTCATGTAGTTCTTGAATGGAGAGAATATGACTATTATATTTACTTCAAATGGGAAGGAAAAGAAGAATAGTGGCAAGGGACATCCTTCCTTTCATTGTTGAAGGAGAAGAAAAGTAAGAAACCACATACCAAGATATACAATAGTATGGTCATGTTTAACATAGTTGTGTGCTCTTCGTCCTCCATTGTTACCAACCCTAATGGCTCTTTCTATAAAGCTCTTGGAGTTCCAACCTTAGTTGCCTTGTGCTACAATCTATGTCACTGTAGTCCTAATCAATCCATGTATTGTTAAGTATCGATTTCCAACTCATAATATAATGTGACATGCCCTCATAGCTTGAGCACAACCTTCTAGTCTAGTTTACAATTAATTCAATTGGTCCAAATTGCCATTTTAGGTTATCGTGAGAGCAAGAAAATTATCATCATTCATGTGGATTAGGTCAATTAAAACCTTTTCATTAAGCATTTTATTTAAGTCTCTAATAATGACTCCCATTCACATATCCACGGGGGCTCATTAAAAATGAAAAACCAATGTTTTCGTGGCTCCACTAACTTGTGTATTTTAAGGTTTAATGTGATGCAACTTTTCCATGGTACCACGAGACTCATATAAGGTGAGAATTTATGTCTTAATCTTGCAATGTGTAAAATGGGTTTCTTTGTGAGTTCATGTGTTGTTGGAATTTGGCTTTGTGGAAGAGGTGCTTAGAGTGGTACTACTTGTCAAGAATCACGTGGTGGGGGGACTTGCTTGAGGTGTTGCGCCAAATACACACTCTATACACAAGAGGAAGCTCACTCAAGAATACTAGGAGAGAGATGGAGGCAAAAATGTTTTCTTGCTGGTTTTTTCTTCTTCTTCCACACACTATACAATGTACACAAAGTATAGATAAGATACAACATAAAGGAAAGTGGCCTACTAAGTCAAACAGTGCATAACCAACTACACTAATCGATTGGCGCTATGTCTTTGCTAGTTGTAGGTAGGTGTAACAAACTAAATATAATAAGTGATAAGTTAGTGGCCATGTGAGTATCATAATGACCACCAACGTGCTAAGTGTAGACGTGCGGACCCATCTAGCCAAGCAGTCCATCATCAATGTCCGCACGTGTTGAGCTTGCCATCTCAACACTCCCCCTCAAGCTCAACTCTATCTCTCCAACTCCAAGTAAGCTTCGAAACTTTCAAAGCTTCTCTGCACCCAATGCCTTTGAGAAAATGTCAACTATCTGATCCTGTGTGCTGACATATACCAAGTCAATCTCTCCTGCAAGTACCTTCTCTCTCACAAAGTGGTAGTGCACCTCAATGTGTTTTGTCCTAGCATGGAACACTGGATTCTTAGCTAGTTGTATGCTGCTCATGTTGTCACAATGAATGACAACTGGAACATCTCCTTGCACGTCCAAATCACCTAATAACTTTTACAGCCATACCACCTCACATGCTGCCATAGCAGCACCTCTATACTCAGCCTCTGTACTCGATAAAGCAACTGTAGGTTGCTTTTTACTGCTCCATGTAACTGCTACACTACCAAGGGAAAACATGAATCCACTTGTAGATCTTCTGTCTGACATGCTACCAGCCCAATCTGCATATGTGTATCCAAAGACCTGTACATCCTTACCTGCCTCATAAAAAAGTCCATAATGTAAAGTGGACTTCACGTACCTCAATATACGCCTAACTGCATCCAAGTGAGGCTTTCTAGGCATCTGCATAAATTGACTAACAAGGCCAACATCATAGCTCAAGTCTGGCCTTGTGATAGTCATGTAAATCAAACTCCCTACTATCCTCCTGAACATAGTAGGGTCTTCTATCTTATCTTCAACATCAGCACTCAACTTCACATTTTGCTCCAATGGTAGTGAAAGAGGCTTACATGCTGTTATACCATACTTGGATAACATATCCAAGCCATACTGCCTTTGGGATAGCCATATACCATCATCACATCTAATCACCTCAATACCAAGAGAGTATCTCAGCTCAGGCAAATCTTTCATCTCAAACTTCTTCTTCAAGAAGTCCTTAACTTCAGCAATCCCATTGTCACTGTCACCTGTAATAATCAAGTCATCCACATAGATGACTGTGATGACCAAACCTGCATCTCCCTTTCTCACATAAAGTGAGTGATCAGCATCAGAAATACAAAATCCAATATTGACAAGATACTCTCCAATCTTGTCAGACCATGCTCTAGGTGCTTGCTTGAGCCCATAAAGTGCCTTCTTTAACTTGCACACATATGTGGGATACTCTAAATCCTCATAACCTGCTGGCTGCTCCATATACACTTCTTCTTGTAATTCACCATGCAAGAAGGCATTCTTAACATCCATTTGCTGCAAACTCCAACCTTTGGCTGCTGCCAAGGCAATCACACATCTAACAGTTACCATCCTAGCAACTGGACTGAATGTCTCTTCATAATCTATGCCATATGTTTGAGCATAGCCTTTTGCAACCAGCCTAGCTTTATACCTACTAACTGAACCATCTGCATTATGCTTGACCTTGTAAACCCACTTACAGCCAATAGCTTTCTTACCCTTAGGTAAGGTACTAGATCCCAAGTCTTATTGGCTTCTAATGCAGCCATCTCCTCATCCATTGCTGCATCCCAATGAGCATGACCAACAATATACTCAAAACAAGTGGGCTCAACATCCTCAACTAGTTTCACCATATAAGCATAATGGTGAGCTGCATAACCTTCAAAACCAAATCTTTTAATAGGGTATCTGACCCTGCTAGATCTGTGTACCACTGGATCACTCAATGGAGCCTTTACATTACTATGAGCTCTCTGTACACCTGATGTCCTGACTGAAGGAATACCGCGCTCATCATCCAAACTCTTTGAACCACTAGAATCTCTATCCAATCCCAAATGACTGGTAGATGCATCATTACCATCCAGCACTTCCTTCTTTCCTTTGTCCTTCCCTGCAACACTTATAGATCCACCTGAAGATGTCGGACTACTCCTTAGTCTCCCAGACCAAGGGCTCACTGTAGATATAGTACTAAATGATGTTTCTGGTCCACTAAGACTTTGTGATTCTTGTTTTTCTTTTTGCACATAGTTGTCCTAATCATTATCATCATCTAATACATCACCAATAGGTGCATACCAGCTGCCCATCTCATCAAAGATAACATCCCTGCTCACTCTAAACTCACCAGTGATGACAGGGTTATAACAGCGATACCCTTTCTGCTCTAAAGAGTACCCAATAAAAATAAAATTTTCAGCCTTTGGATCAAGCTTCTAGTTCATTTGGCACATGGACATATGCAACACATCCAAATACCTTCAAGTGCGATACATCGGGCTTCTTGCCAGTAAAGCACTCTTTAGGAGTCATTCCATGAACTGCAGCTATGGAAGTTCTGTTCATAATGTAGACAGTAGTATGGACAGCCTCAGACCAAAAATGTTTGGGCATATTCTTTTCAGCCATTAATGCCCATGCAACTTCTACAATATGCCTGTTTTTTCTTTCTGCAATACCATTTTGATGTGGGATATACCTGCAAGTAAATTGCCTCTTTACCCCATGAGACCTCAAGAAGCCATTGAACTCATTAGAGAGGTACTCTCCCCCTCCATCTGATCTCAAGCACTTCACTTTTAAGCATGTTTCTATATCAACAGTTGCCTTAAAGATTTGAAGTGCTCAAACACATCATTCTTTTCCTTCATAAAGTATACCCATATCTTCCATGAACAGTCATCAATAAATGTGACAAAGTATTTGCTGCCACCAAGAGACACATTGTGTGTAGGCCCCCAAACATCTGTATGTACTCCATCAAGTATATTTCTACTCACTTCTCTATCATGCGGGAAGGGTTGTCTCGCCTGCTTACCAAACTGGCATGCTTCACAGACTTTATGCAATTCTGCAACTCTAAAAGAAGGCAACCCTGTAACCAATCCTCTAGACTGCATCAATTTCAGCCTTTGCACATTTGCATATCCAATACGTTTATGCTAGATTTCAATATCTGCATTTACTCATTTTCCTTTAGCATACATAGCAGCATCCATTGCAAGAATTCTAGCATCTAAAGTGAACATTTGGCAACTCTACTTCCTTTTGCAACCAACCTACACTTATCATTAAAGTCTTCTACAAAACAACCTTTTGCATTGAATTGGACCTGCAACCCTTGCTCTACCGTTTGGCTAACATATACTAGATTCTTTGTAATTGATGGAACATGTAATACATCTTTTAGACTCTTTGTCTGGCCATCATACAAGGACAAGGGAACCTTTTCAATGTGTGAAATTGGGTGGCATGAATCATCACTCGTCTCCACATAACCTGGGTTTTGTAAGTCCTACATCTCTCCAAACCATTCAACATGACTAGTCATATGATTAGATGCACCTGAATTGGCATACCATACATCATCATGTATCCCCTTTCATGTAACTGCATTCATCATATGCTGCATAACAAACATATGCTCATTTTTGTCTTCATTCTGTCGTGAAGACGATGCATAGTTTCCTTGCTGCAATTTACACTGCGAATATCATCCTTCTTTGCATAGCAATGGGCTGCAATATGGCCTGTTTTGCCACAATAATGGCAAACAATAGTAGAATTTCCAGAACCTCTATTCTGCCATCCACCTCTTTCTCTAGAGCTCCCCCTGCCTCTAAAGTTTCCTCTGCCTCCAGAAACCTGCATTTCACCAAATTGTTGATTGAACTTGTTTTGCTGGTTATCGCTAGTATGTTCCATACCACGGTCTCTTGAAGAGGATCTACCACATCCCCTTCCTGAACTCGAGTAAAATTCTTGGACCTGTTCAACATTTCTTTCAGACGAATCACCCTGCATATTGATCTCTTCAGTAATCATGAGAGAGATCAGCTCATCAAAATCTAAAAATGGCCTCCGTACATATATTGAAGTAACAAATGATTTTCATGCCTTCTCATTGTTCAGGCCACTCAGAGTGGATGAAACCAAATCATCATCATCTGGCATTGCATCAATCGTCGCTGCTAAAGCATCCGTAATGCTCCTCACCTTCAACACATACTCATTGACAAACATTTTTCCTTTCTTCAAGGCATTCAACTCTTGCTTGAGTTAAATCTTTCGTGTCTTTGTATTTATTGAAAAAATGCTCTCAAAAATTGTCCAAGCTGCATGTGAAGTTTCTGTATTCCTATAATGCCCCAACATCGTATTATCAATGACTGTAGATAACCAATACATCGCCTTTTTGTCTTTCGCATTCCACTCTTTCCATGCTTTTAATTCATCTGCAGTTCAGAGGGATACCCAGCTCTGGCTTCTTTTCTTCACCTGAAACAAACTCATAAAGGCCCTTTCCAATGAGGAAGTTCGTCACATGGAACTTCCATGAAGGATATTTGTTCTTGTCGAGCTTCTCGATAATGGGATTTTCACTATTCTCTGCCATTATCACAAACAAGGATACAACATAGCAAGCTAGTCTTCTGCAATCTTTCACAACATGTGTACAGCACTACACAAAGCAACCTTTTTCACTGATTGCTCAATAGCACATGTAATCTGTAACCTATTTGCATATAAACCTTATGTTTGCTTCCTGCAAACACCTCAAAAATTACAGATTCACAATCTGTAACCTGTGCACCCACTTTTGGTCAATACAACAGAAATCACAGTGTACCCTGAAACTGTTGTGCACAACCTTATGGCTCTAAAACAGGGCCTGAAACGGCCTCAGATGCCCAAAATAACTGCGGGAAAGTCCTAAAGGACCTATCTACAGAATATACAATGCTCTGCTTGCACACCAAATCTCACAGCAATCTGAGATTTTTGCTCGACCTTGCTTCCGGTGCCTCCAATGGCATTATCCAAGAGAGAGAGAGTGGAAGAATGGGAGAGTTTGAAGGGGAGATACGGAGCTTTACCCTGAGACCTACGGACCGCTTATTGATCAAGAGTTTCAAGCCAAGCGGCCATGGCTACCTCTCATATAGCCGACATGCAATGTCTACCTTACGGGTGTAGTGAGCTTACCTTGATGCTCGATCGAGTTTCCTTCTCTCTCTTACACTCCGGTAGCTCCACGATCCTTGCGACAAGCTCAAGCAACCTCAAGCCCTCTCCACCAAGCTCCATCCTCCATATTTGCGTGAGAAAAGAGAAGAGAAGACAATAAGAGAAGATGAAGAGAGAAGATGGGGAGCTTTTTCTCCATGATCCCTCACTCTCACTCCCTCACTCCCTCACTCCCTCACTCAAGCACAAGCAAGAAGGTAAGAAACAAGAGAAGAAGAAGAAGAAACTTTGGCCAGACACAAGAATGAGATTCTCATTCACTTTTGAACTTTATATACATGCCCTAATTTTTGGGCGGTCATCTCCACTTTTTACATGGCCGGCCATTAGCCTAGGCCCTCTTTTCCCATTTCCCACCGTTCTAACTTATCCCATTCCCAACTAGTGCATACAATTTGCACAGGAGTGAGCATGGCACTCTTTTACAAGGATTTGTGAGCGCTTTCACAATTAGTGGTGCGCTTTTACTCTTTTCTTTTCTCGAGGCGACATTGAGGCCTTCTGGAGACATTGAGGCCTTCTGGAGAGGTCGTCATTCAAAATTTTTAGGGTCTGACTTCCATCCGGGGCGCCTTTTCCTTCCTTTGTCCCATGCCCTTTTTGCTATCTCCTTTTTCTATTTTCCCGCTCCTCTACTCCATTTTCCCTCTCCTTTGCTGCGGTAAACATTACCCCCCTCCTAGCTAAGTGCCAGTCCCATGGCGCTATGGTGGGGAGTAGTGGGGTAGTTGGGGTTGTTGCTAAGTGGAACTGGTGGATAGATGATCACAATCAAAAGGTTCTGTTGTGAATGAGAGGTGATGGAGTTTGATTAACAATGATTGGGAGAGATTCCGGCATGCTTTAGACTTCATGAAGATGCTCGGCATTTCTCACACAGTTGTAGCTCCCATTCTGCGATGGCTGATAAAGGTTTTGTATGGGCATCTCTAATCCTGTTCACTGCCAGCCGGCTGTTGAGAACCATGTAGCCATGCATCCCGTGCTGATCAGAAAACACTTAAACAATAAGCAATCTGCAAGTCTAGGGATTTGAACATACATTTGGAGAATATGAGGCTCCAAAATCTATGCCAATGGTTCCATCATTGAGTTTTGCTTCTGCTTGATTTGGTTCAGTCATGGTAGCCATCAACAAGCAGATGGTTGGCTACATCAAGCATGTTGGTCCATCCAACCATCGGAGTATGCAAAAGGTCCTGAAGTTGCTGTAGTGGTGTCCTGTCTGACTCAGGGAAAAATTCGTGGTCATTAGCGAATGTTGTGGATGATCTTCTTTAGCTGGGTAGCCATTCACTTAGTCTCACGATCATAGCTTGCAAGAGAAAATTGTGCACTCCCTAAGGGGTGTGTTTGTCTCATGGTGTGGTGTAAGTGCATGTGTAGTGGAATTGGAAGATGGGTCTAACCTTGGGTAAGCCCTTGGTAATGTTCCACACTTGAGGACCCAGTTTGTGTGTTGTTGGAGGTGCAGTGCAAAACTTAGGGTGACAGGTCTGGAAGTCCTGCCCTTGATGTGCCCTAAGCGTGAAGTGGGGGAGGGGCTCGGAGTAAAACCTAGGTGTAGTGAGTGAAGTGAGCCCTCGTGCTTTTTTCTTTTCTCTTTTTCTTTCTTTTTTTTTTTTTTGAAGAATTGCATACAAGGAAGATGTCCTGGCTAATGCCTATCACCTTCAGCTAGATTACGAGACGGTCGCAAGCATTGGGATAGGAATGCACGACTTTGTAGATATTCTTTAATACCAGCCTGGGCCTTCAGAGGTGTGGATGACAAGAAAGGATGATTACACCTCATGAAGTGGGTATCACTCATATCCTCTAAGATTTCTAGGCAACAGGAGGGAAGCAGGGTTGCCCTCATCATTAGTTTAGTCATGGCTCTACTATCTATCCATAGGTTGATGTCAAAAAAGAGTGGAGGGAGGTGGGGTTCCTCAGCTGTGGGTCTCTGCATTAGTAGGAACTTGATAAGCCTAAGATAATTACAGGTAGTTAAGAAGGCTGGATTTGGGAAAGAAGAAAAATCTACGAGGAAGCGATTGATAGATGGGAGGACATCCTCTAACCTAAAGGCTAGGCATTCCTCACAGCTCCGAGCATTAACATTATATATCTTAGGAAAGTCAAAATCCCCATGAATATTTCGATCATAGTCAACTCCATGCCTACGGGGGTAGGGCAGGTAGATGGGGTCATTGCGTTCTTCAGGGAGTGAGCTGCAGAAGGCGGTCCAGGTGTCAAAATTGGTATCCCAAATCCTCCTCCGCCACTTCAGCTATGCCTTGTAGCCTTGGAGGATTTTGGGAACCTTGTTTACCTTGTCTTGCCAGTAGTCTTTAGGCTCTTGCCTCCATCTGGTTATTATGAGGCTTCTTTCCTCTGTCCACCTATTTGCAAGATCATTAGCCAGATCCTTGATCTTGGCTAGAATACCTAGAGGCAAAGCATTGTCTAGAGAGCGTGGATAAGCAAATGAAATTTCAAATGGCCTCGTCTTGAACTCCCATTGATGCCATATGACCAATTCCTGAGGCCAATCGATAGAATGGAGATTCCCTCGTAGTGGCACAGGCTCTTCAGGGAATTGTCTTGGCAGTGATTGTGCTCTGCGTTGGGCTTCCTCTGCTAGTTCTTGTCTTCTTCTTTTGGCTGCCACAATGCACTCGGGCATATGGGCATCTTCGGGCTCTTCAGGCGGGAGGTCTGGTAGAGGCGGATTGGGCATTCTTTGTTGCTCTTCTTCAGCATCCTGCTCAAAGTCCAGACCCTCTTCGACATACTGCTCGATAACTGATGGAACCGCTTGTGGTGGTGGTGGTGGGTGCTCATGCTCTTCAAATCCAAGTTCCTTAAGCTCAACAGTGGAGAGGCCAGCATGGCGTAGGTAGTGAAATTGATGCTCTTTTGTGATTCATGTGCATGTTGGAAGCTCCCGTTCTTGAAGGCCATACTTTAGTGCTCGGGTGGTTAGTTCTAGCTTCCTTCTTACCTTCTCCACTGAATCATTGCCCTCCACCTAGGTGACATGTAGTATTGTGCTGAGGAAGGCTTGCCTTTGTGTGTTGGCACATACATCAACAGCTTCTACCTTGGACTCCACAAGCACTCTCTTGCACTCAGCCACCGTCAAGCGTTATGTTAAATCCCTCTCTTTCAAAATTGTTTCTTTCCCACTCACTGGCTCTCTCATCCATCTTCTTTCTTCCCTCTTCCAGCTCACTTGCCAAGGTTGTCACAACCTACTGCTGCTCATTCGTTAACAACCAGAGTTGGTTTCTTTCCCTAGATTTTCGAGCCAGCTGTTCTTCATCAATTTCTTTTGCCTGATTTGCAATGTTGAATCTTTTTTCTGCCTCAGAAAATAGCTCTGACTTTTCTTGCACAAGCTGCTCGTGTCTTTGGATATCTGCGAAGTGCAATCTTCTTTGGGTGAAGGCCATGGCTATGAGGGCCTCTATGTCTCCCTTGGTAATCTCCAATGCATCTTGCAGTAGTTGTGCCTCATTCTGTAGCCTTTGTGCTTCTACTATAGGAACTCGTGGCCTTTCTTGTTCTAGGAACTCTATTTTCCTCTCCAATCTATCTTGTTCTTCAAGTTCACACCATAGCCGGAAAGCTATGTCATATTCTTGTTGCTCACTTGGCTCACCCTCCTGAGCTTCTATTTGTCTATACCTTTCTAGTTCGATAGTTCTCTATTGCAAGTTAGCATACTGCTGCACTAGTAACTTCAAGCTTCGCTATTCTACCACCAGGCTTTTCTCTTCATCTTCCAGCCTTTGTCTTGGCGGCTCTCATTGTCCTGGGCTTCCTTGGTCTTTGCTTCCAACTGATCTTGTAGAGTTTTCACTTTCCTTCTTCGATCCAATCCTTGCTTTGAAACTTCTAGCCTTAAGGCTGCCGAAGTTTCCTTTTCTTTCTCTAACTCCACCAGGGCTATCTTCTTTTTCCTTGTCCAATTGTGCTATAATCTCAGCTATATAAGCGTCATAGTCAGCACCAGATGGCATGGGAGTAGGGGCTGTAGTGGTTGATGCCTCTAGCTTATGTCATTTTGGATCTTGCCTAGACGGCATCTGCGGCAGCGGGCCTTTTTGCTCTAGCTTTTGGTACAATTTCAGCCACTTTACTGGCAAGTAGCTACATCATGTTCATCAATTGGGCCGTGTTTAGAGAGGGCATGGGTTGCAGGGCGGTTGTGGTTGTGGTGTCGGTTGATACTGGCACAAAGGAGGAAGGTAGGGGATGCAGGAGGGACTTGCCCTTGCCTACAACTACTGGGGCCGTTTCCACACTACCACTTGCTTTAGCTTCATGGCGGGGACTCAAAGGATCGATCTCTCCTCGCCCATGGGTTTCGTTGATAGATCTAGGAGTGGCCTCTGCCAACTCAACAAGTTCTTTCATTCTTAGTTCTTTGGCTTCCTCCTCTGCCCTTCTTTGCCTCTCTTCTTCTACCCTCTTTGATTCTTCTCTAATTTTTTTGAGTTCTTCCTCTTCTTTTTTCCTTTGTTCCTCCTCCATCCTTCTTGACTCTCTTTGAGCCCTCCTCATCTCAGCTTGCTCTTCTTTTCTCAGTCTTTCTTTCTTCTCCTTCTGGCTCTTGTCACTCTTCTTTTGCTCCCGTGGTTTAGCCGCCTGAGTAGGTGGTACCTCCGACTCTCCTTTGTCACTTATTGTCCTTTCACTCGATCCTTCTTCCTCGCGGTGAGGTGAGCTTTGATGCACAACTTACTCTTCATCTACACCAGTATCCTTGATAGCCTCATGGATGATTGCCGTCATCAGGACACTGCCATATCTGATTGTGGAGGCTTTCAAAGAAGGTTTTTTCCTTGCGGATCGTGTAGTAGAAGTAGGAGAATCCCCACCAGCTGGTGTGCTGGGGCTGGAGCCAGGAGAGTGGCTGAACTCTTGATAGTTTTCTGCACAAAACCGTTCCAATCCACCTCCTCTGGAACTCCTGCAGCGATGCTCTCTAGTAATGGCACCTCGATTCTATTCATTAAAGCATTGTATCTCTGTCTTGAGAAAAGGGCGTGGACCATTTTAGCTTGCATCTTTGTTGTGGGGTTTGGAATATCAGCCAAACTGATTCCATCCACTGTGTGCACGTCAGCATTTTTTGGCTCCCATCATGGTATATACATCTCTGCTTGGACACCTCTCCTTCTTGGACACAAGCCCCAGGGCTTTCTCGACGATAGCTGCATTAAGGGGCACTTGCACCCTTCTTTCCTGGTCACCAGTCCTTACTGTGACCGTGCCACAACTCCTACCTTCATCAAAGCTCTTTAAAAAGTCAGTGCACATGCTATAATCTACAGCTTGTCCGACCTTTTCCACATACTTTCAAAGGTTGCATTTATCCACCAACTCTTTCACTGTTGGCTCTTCCAGGATGGCATTGTCTAAATTCAGGTTATGTTTGAACATGAACTGACTAAATCCACGTGTCTCAACACTGATCCCATACTTTGTCAGCTCTTCTTCTGTGAATGGAAGTTTACCCCCCTTTTCTTGTCCTGCCATGGTAGGTGCCTGTCATTACACCATGCCAATATTAGCGTTATGAATTGACTCATCATTAACAAAAACCCAAGAAAGAATGCATGTGATAATTTGCCGTGTTGCTTCAGAGGTATGAAACTTGGAAATGATTCAAAAGCAATATCTATTTCCTCCTTGCATTCTTTCCTATTTAAATTTAGTTGATCATTTTCATCCATCACTACACCTTGCTACATCACTTGGCTCTCACTTCCCCCCCCCCCCCCCCCCCCCCCTTCCTTAAGTTTTAAAGAAATCCTTCCTAGGATTAGCAAAGGAAGAAGGAGGAGTCACATGAACTTTGTGGGGCGAGTTACTTGGCCAACAACCAAGTATAGAGGTTAGGGTTATATTCAAGCTGGGCATGACGATCAAATTCACATGGTCGTATGGAAGCTTGGGTGATATAGGTCAAGACATCATGAAATATGTCCCCGGAGTTGAGGTGTCTAGCAACGTGCAATTCCTCTTTCGTAAGGAATTGGTCAATGCAAGGGTGGGCTAACACATGGTCATCTAAGTGTATGTTGTGTGTAATGGCCAAAACCCTAAATGAAAGAGGTGCCTCATAAGTAGGGTCGTATTCAATTGTTTTGATTGCCCTTCTTTGTTCGACATTGGTCATGATGCGACAACCTCTTTTTTCCCATTGGAGTCGCAAGGCATACTGCAATTGTAAGAACGAAGAATTTGAGCTGGCAAGCTGCATGAGCTCCTCTAGTTCTTGTTCAGGTGCAGAGCGAGCAAGCTTGCGGTACGAGGTAATTAGTCTTTTGAGAATGGCTTGCTCCTTTGAGATTTCTCCATTAGCGATTAATTCGGGGGCAATTTTGGGAAATTTGACGATCATAAATTCGTAGTCTTCCCAATTGCATGGCAACGCACGAACATCAGAAGCAGGGGCTCATCAAGAAGTCCTAGGTCAAGCCTCTCATAGCTCCTAGCGAATGTGGTGAAGGTGTTATCTAACACCTTGATGCATGTCACTACGTCATCTCCCGAGGTCTCAGCAAGATCCTTGGCCACTGAAAGGAAATATTATCTTTCGTATGAAGGGCTAAGACCTACTAGTGGTGATGGTGCAATTGTGCTGGACAATGATGACTTCATTGCTAGCGTCATAGATGGGACTTTGCACTCTCGAGCACTTTGAGATGCTGCAGTGGGCTTCAGTGGCATAGGAGTTGTGCTGCATTCTATCTGAGTCGGCCATTGGGGTGCTCAACTCCTCTGACTTGGATAATTCTACGGTTCTAGCTTTGGACGATAAATGTGTTGGGATTCATTAATCACAACCGGTGCTGGTCCAGCTTGCTTTGCAACTTGGGCTCTGTATGTGCAAGCCGTTTCCTCTTAGAGCTGATAATATGCCGTTTTGGTCCGCCAAAAGAATTAGTGTCGGACCGCGGAACCCATTTCCTGAATAAGGTGATCAAAAGCTTGACAGAGACTTGGCAAATCAAGCATAACAAGACAACCCCATATAACCCGCAAGCCAATGGGCAAGTTGAAAGCACCAACAAGCAGCTTGTGGGCATCCTGTCCAAAATTGTGTCGGAAAAGAAATGGGATCGGGATAAAAAGTTATACGTGGCAGTGTGGGCCTATAATACGACCTTCAAACGAGCCACTGGGCCATACCCCGTTCAAGTTAGTATATGGGGAGGAGTGTGTCTTGCCTTTAGAGATTGAGCTGCCGACTATTCGGTTTGCCATCAATCATTCTCTGAGTGATGAAGATGCACTTTTTGAGCGCTTGACGACACTGGCACATTTAGATGAGCTTAAGCTGCAGAGCTTATTGCACCAAGAGGTGGCGAAGCGCCGAATGAAGCAGCTACACGACCTCAAAGCCAAGAAATACACCTTCAAGAAAGGACAGCTTGTTTTGTATTATGATGCACGAGGTGAATTATTTCCAGGCAAGCTAGAGCCCAAATGGGACGGGCCCTATAGGATCGTTAGAATAGGAAAGAATAAATCCACAGTCTTGTTAGCTGACCTTGAGGGGATAGAATTTAAAAATAAGGTTAATCTTAATAAAATTAAACCTTATTATTTTTTATTGCACTAATACTATGACTGCCTTGCAAGTCTAGGAGAGATCGATCAAATATCTGCAAGGACATTGTGATACAGGTTGATGGGTCGTCAGATCCCTTATTTAGAACACCCATATTTAGAACAAAGGTATCATCAGGGAAAGCTCATTTGGTGGAGCAAAGGATAGAAGGTGACTGTGAGCAAGAAGACGGGACATTTATTTGGGAGATCAAGGTCTTCTGCCATCACTGCCTACAAATTTTGACGAGCATCCCTGTTGAATTCAATGATGATGGAGGGATGGAGCCTACAGTCCACCCGTTGAATATGTTGAATTTCGATTACCATAATTACGAGTAGAGTTCCGGATGGCGGGATATGTAAACCCTTTATGGACGTACACCTTGTACTTTGATGGGGCGTCTAGGGGTGCATGTAAAAAAGGAAGTGTAGGAGTTGTCATCTGAGACCCCCGACGACGCATTGTCATGAAGTTAGCTGCTTATCTCGGGGTGAATTTTACCAATAATATGGCAGAATACAAAGCCCTGATTATGCGTTTGAATATTGCAAAGAAGGGTGGTATCTGCCAGTTATTGGTGAAAGGGGACTCTCAATTGGTTTTAAATCAACTCAATGGGACGTACATGGTACGAAACCCCATCCTTTGCATGTACCATCATACTGCCATAGCCCTGCTAGACGAATTTGATAGAGTGTCTTTTCAGCTGATTCCACGAAATTGGAATCAGTTTGCCGATTCATTGGCTAATTTTGCGTATGAAGAAGACCTCTTCTTTAATTGTGGCCCTTGTCCCGATATATCTATTGATGGTGAGACAGGACCTGGTCGTTTGTGGGGTATGCTTTCTGAACATGCCCTCTTTGGCAGACGATGGTTGATCTGGGTAATGCAGAGGGTAAGTGAGACTCATCTGCCTTTATTATCTTGGACCCACAGACTCATTACACGACATGTGATGCGAACACCTCTTGCGATATACGCAGGAGGGATGGGTCATAATTTAATGCACCTAGTTTAGGGCTACGAGCCTCTGTTCCCCTGGGAATGGTATGCTTTGATGTCTATCATAGTTGTTTCCAGGAGGATGCTATGCGTAGTATTGTTTGATTTCATTAGGCCAAGAGGGCCAATTCAGTTTTGTAGTGAAGCATTTGATTTCATTAGGCCAAGAGGGCCATTTCCCTGTCTAATGCGGGTGTGTTTAATCGGGTTTTTGTTTTAAGTGTTGTGCTGGACAGGTTTTGTGATTCGTGGAATTTGGTGGAGCCTGGAGGAGTCTTTGCTGTGATGGAAGCTTCTTGTGGCCAATCCAGGTGATATCTCTCCTTTACGAGTACCTTTCTTTCCTGTATATGTGTATTTGTACTTGTTGAGGGGATATATTTTGTTGGGGACCAGAAACCAAGGCATGAAGTCCCAGGTTTAGGCTAAGTATGTTTGAGGGAGGTCGGAGTAAGCATTGTCTCCTGTAAAGACATTGTCAGGCATCGAAAGACCTATTTTAGAAGGAAGTCCTGGTGACCCTGTTCTTCTAGCCTGCTAGGCAGCCGTTCCAGGAGTTCTTGTTAGTAGTGAGGCAGTTAGAGAAGCCTGCCAAAAGATAATAATGATGATGCCAAGAAACCCTGAACATCCTAAAAGATGAATATAAATACGAAGGTGTGTAAAAAGGGGTTCTTACCCCTATTAAAGAAAAGAAAAGAAATGAAAATGTATAGGCAGTTGATCATCGCCTTGCGAAGGCTTGGTAGGTTCTTGGGGACGAGTCAGACCTGGGGCCGATACCTTGTCTTCCGAGGGGTGGCTTCTTGCTGAAAAAAATGATGACAAAACAAAGAAGGTTGGAGCGAAAATAAAAGTGAGCGTTAGAAAAGGATTAAGTGTCGCCTTGCGAGGGCTTGGTAGGTTCTTGGGTGCCGAGACAGGTCTTGAGGCCGATGCCTTGTTCTCCTTGGGTCACTATGCTCAGCTTCCTCCTTTTTACATGCCCAAGTATGTTAATAAAGGAAAAACCCTACAAAAAGAAATGTATTGAAAGAACATACTCCTCGATCAGGCTATAGGAGTCCTCGCCTTGTAGGAGCTCCTAGTTGTGTTGTCTTTAGTCGGTAAGTAGTTCAGACTACCACTTAGGGCAACCTCTTTGATAGGTTTTTTAGTTTGGCTGTGTCAGCGCAGTTGGTTAGTGACTCACTTCGGATCTTCTATTAGATGATGCTAGGCCTACTCCTTGTGGATGTCATGCCTTGGTTCTGTCAGGGGTAGGGGGAGCATTGTGCTGAGTTTTATTATATATTTGTTTTGTATCATTTTGATGCTTCTTTGGTTGTTTATGTGCAGATATGTTCGTGGATTCGACGGGCTGAGTCACCCTATCCCGTGGTTGCCTATGAGAGCGGAATTTTGGTGCCGAAAAGTGCTTAAAAATAGCTAAAAATTATGAATATCAAGGGAAAAATATTCAACGTCAAAGGCGGCGGCTCATGACGATTTTAAGCACCAAAGTGCTTTAAAGGTGCCCGAGCGACACTTGTTGATTTTTCATAATTTTTCAGACAGTCGTGCAGGTTTACACGAGTTACCGGCCAATGCGGGATGTAAAGCCGGATGCCCAGGATTTTTCAGAGCTCAATTCGGAGTCTAGACGGGGAAATGGCCAAGAAGTTGGGCAAGATTTGAAGAGGTGGACATTGGAGTTGCCAAAGTGGGCATGACCTTTGGGAGCCCAAGAAATGTTATGCCACATGAAAAGTTAGCAACAAATCGTGGAGAGAGAGAGGAGAGAAGGCGCCATTAGATCATGTGTGAAATTTGCGCCAAGATGTTGGAGAGGCCATCTCCTGCTTGTGAACAACCATGCCAATAGACATTGGCCCTTGCTTCCCTCTTGAATGCTGACTCTATCGCCGCCCTTCGCCCGTGAATTGATGGCTTGAATGCTGAGATAGAAATCTAGTCTTTCTCTCTCCTCCCTCTCTCTCTTCTAAGGGGGGATTCATGTGGGAAGAGAAAGGAAGAAGAAAAAATGGTGGAGGTTTGTCCGGCATCGATCGGATTGCTCCACGGGCTGGAAATGGTGACTTGTGATCGTCATGAGCATGAAGTGCTGCTGATTTTCAGATTTGCAGCCATGGACATGAAACCCGAAACACACAAATAAGCGGTAATTCAATGTTTTCAAAGGAAATTTGAGATTTTATGGCTTTTGATTGATAAAATGTTGTTCATGTGGGCTAAAAATTGTTTATGTTGCTGTTTTCCATGAGTACTTGCTGTTCATAATCAGAAAATCAGAAAAACATGCATCTTGTGACTCAAAATAATACACTAAAACACGTAAAATATGGAAAATCAAGGGGAAATGATGTTTTTGGGCATAAAAATGGAAGAATAAATAGGAACACCAACTAAATTTTCATTTTTGTTGCAAGAAGGAACTAAGGGCCACAACCCATAACCTATTTTGAATTTTTAGTTATAAAATAATGTAAAAAATAAGGGAAAATACAAGGAAAATAGAGAAAAAACCACTAAAAAAAGGGGAAAATGCATTTTGGGTGCGGAAAATTAATGAAAATTAAGAACAATGTTTGTGAATGATTGTGGGGACTTAAGCATGAGGATTTGCCTCAGTTCATCCCCACCTTCTTGTTCTAGTGTGTTTTTCCCGCTTTTTACACATAAAATGATGGCAAAATGTCTTATGAATGTATACGACAATGCAACATTTGATCGATGGGAGGGTAGAGTGGTCAAAATGTGTCTAAATATGGAGTAAAATGATGAAAAGATTGCTGGCTTTTGGTTGCATGCCATATAGGTCAGTGAATAATTATAGAATGAGAGCCTAGTAGCACGAGGGATTCCTCGGTGCTAGGTTCGTGCAATGCCGCATAAGAACGGTAGTTGAAAATCATTGAAAGGATGTTTTCCACATGTGCACAATATTGATTTCATAATTGTTTGAGCACTTGGCATCCACAATATGCATAAATCATGGAAATATTTAAAGGTATCAGAAATCTTGGGTGCACAGCAATTGCTTTCATTAGAACCTTGACCCATGTTGAGTGAGAGACAGGACACCCTAAGCCATAGGCTAGTCGTGGGGTCTAGGGGAAAGAGAAGTAAGGACAATGGTACATTCTTGTATACGATTAAATGGTACCTTGAGTGGATTTTGTGCGAAATGTTTATATGTTGAGCGACGCATTGAGGGGCCAATCCCCAAGGTGTAGGAGAGTTGCAGAGGGGTGGCGGCATTCAGCCGTTGGAGGACCCCCTATGTCTGTGCTTCGTGCCATTAGGCAATGTGTAAGGGACTCCCTCTGAGGAGTAGTGGGTGAGAGAAGAGTGGATTACAAACGACGTAATATAAACGCAAGATATTTAGGAAGGTAATGTGTGTGTCATCAACGCTCCTGGCCGCGAGGCCGTGGGGTTGTTGAGCGCGTGTGATAGAGGTCCGGCTAGTGCACGCTGGTCCGTTCTAGGTTCCATTAGTGGTGCGTCTGCCGAGAGCCGCTTAAAAGTGGCGGTCCTCGAATGCTGGTTGTCTAGGGACCAACTAGCAATTTATGCCAAAGGATACTGTGATTGATCCGTTATTTATTGATAAGCATCATCTAGCAGAAATCCAAAAGCAAGAAAGAGACGAAAGAGCTAGGCGAGGTGCTGAAATTTTTAGGAGATATTTCCCTAAGTGTAGCGCTGCTGAACCCTTATGAGGGAGTGGATCTAGTGGTCTTGGGGCCACAAGCAGTAAGTTAGGAGAAGGTGGAAGCTCTAGTGCTCCCCTTTCTTCCATAAGCCAGTCTACATTAAGTGCGGGAGGTGTAACCCCACTGTCCCTTATTCCTAGTGAAAATCCAATCCTCGTCATGGTGTAGCCTATTGCAATCCCAGCAGGAACGATGGATTTGCTGGCTCTAGGTTACTCACTACCCATTTTTAATGGGCTAGTTGAGGAAGATGCGGAACTCCACATTAGGGAGTTTCAAAAGTTGATGTTTAACTATCGCATCCAAGAAGAAGGACATTTAATGATGTTCTTCAATATGACTCTCAAAGGAAGAGCCGCTATATGGTATCATGGTTTAGAAGCCGGAACCATATTGAATATTGATTCATTTTATGGAGCTTTTCGAAGGGAGTTTGCCCCTGAAAGGGGTGGGCAATATTGGTTGCGTGTACTCAACGTGACCCGCCAAGAACCACACGAGGATATTCGTGCTTATGCAAAGAAAATAAAAGAGGTTTTTCGTAAGTTGGACACCTCTATTCCTATCCCCACAGCTGCCCAATTGCAATATTTCCTACATGTTTTGGACTTTAATATCCAATTGCAGTTGAGTAGTGTCCCCTTGGGGGATATAGATACTGCCATTACACGAGCACAAGAGGTGGAATCTCAACTACAAGCAGCCTATGCTTCTCGAGGCAATTCGAATATGGGTTTAGTATTGGGAAACAATGGTAGTAGTGGCCAAGGGATAGCGATGGCTAACCCTAATGGGAGAGGGAACATGATGCAGAATGTCCCTTTATTACCAGCTCCCCCTAGCATGTCGATGCCTACGGGCAGTCAAATGGCTCCAAATGGTGGAGGCCAGGCGGTCAATTCTAATACCATGCCTGTGGCTCAACAACCAGTGCCTAATCGAATTGTTAGGCCGATGGAACGACATGGTAATGACCAAGGCTATGAGTCGAGCGCTTCCAATGTTCTTGGCGAGGTTAAGGACATGATGAAGCATTATACCGACATGATTACGGAGCAATATCGGCAAATAGCCGTTGATGTCAACTTCCTTAAAAAAATAAAATTTGATAGGAAGTAGATACCCAGATGAGGGTGTACCTTCGAGGTTTAGTTGCAAATGGTGTGGTGGGCAACACTATCCAAGAAATTTCCCAAATGTTAAGTGCAACATCTATGGAAAATCCGGCCATTTAGCAGCTACTTGCTGGAGTAAGATCAATTCCCTCCAGCGAGGTAGTCGGCAACCAGGGTCTATTAATCATCGTGTGCAAGGAAATGATTCCCAGCGAGAAGATGGGCCTAAACAAATACTTCAACGACCAAAGACTACAATGGAGGAGCTACCCAGTGGGAGTGGGGTTAGTTTGATTGAGGCTGTACGCGTTAATGATGCTGAAACCTCTAATCTACGAGTTGTTCTTACAAGAGGTCAAAAGGGTAGAGAAGTCGACAAGGATAAGGCTGTCGACAGAAACCCTAAACAGGGTGACAAAGGAATGCAAGTTTTGGATCGTGCCATGGAAGGGGGACCTTTGAAGCCCGTGGAAAGTAAAGCCGATAAGGAATCACCAAAGAAGAAGGTGAAAGTTAAAAAAGAGGCAATAAAGCCGGTTCAACGACCTAAAGAGCAGATGGTTTGGTGTGAAAAGCGAACTCTATCGAACTATCATGAATTTGATTTGGCGAGCTCTCTTTGCGAAGTCAAGCCGGATGTGAATCTCTTACAGCTTATTAAGCTTTCCCCAAGAGTACGCAAGGAATTCAGAAAGATCCTACGTACCGGGTATATCGTAGAACCTTTGGGTATTGCGCGAGTTGGTGATGACTGGTTCGAGCATGCTGAGAATCATTGCCCAAGGGTTGCAGCCTATGTGGATGGGATATTAGTAGATTATGCCATTGTCGACACGGGATCATCTGTTAACATTATGAGTTCTGAACTGATGGAAAGGTTGGGTCTTGCGATCCAGAAAGATACCTCCACAATCCTCAGAATGGTAGATGATAGCTTGAGGCAGCCGGAAGGCTGCATTACTAAGGTCCATGTCACTGTTGCAAATGTAGAATGCCTGTTGGACTTTAGGGTGATTCGTTTGCAGGCCGTCCAAGTTACCAAGTATTACTCGGACGACCTTGGATCTTGCAAGCAGACTGCCAAGTAGATATACCTGCCAGTCGACTAATATTCGGTAGAGGTGCCCAGCGTGTGGTGGTTGATGCTTATCCTGAGTCCCCGCAGAGTGAGAGAGCTCCTCTACCTTCTACAGAATTGGAGATATTAGAAGATTTATCTGCCAGTGAGACATCATCGAGTGATGCGTCCAAAGAGGGATCCACCACGGAAGACATCTATCAGATCACTTTGAAGGAGCCGATAGAGGGCCAAGATCGTATAAGAGATGCAGATGTTATCGAGCTAGACCTTGGTACGCCTGATGATTCACGGCCAATCAAATTAGGTTCTATGCTCAGCACAGTAGAAAGGGAGGACTATGTGGCCTTGATTTAGGAATTCCGTGATATCTTTGCCTGGAGTTATGATGAGTTAAGAGGCATTCCTCCTAGTCTTGCTATTCATACAATTCCGTTGAAAGAGGGCAGTCGTCCTGTATGACAGAAAGTAAGGCGTATGCCTTTCGAACTGAGGGACGGACTGTTTGAAGAGTTACAGAAGCTTCGAAAAGCGGGTTTGATTTTTCTTGTACAACACATGGAATGGTGTTCGCCGGTTGTGATCAGAAAGAAGAAGAATAATCAAATCCGATTATGTATAGATGTTAGAGAGCTGAATAAGCAGACAGTTAAGGACTACTACTCGTTGCCATTTATTGACCAGATTTTGGATCAATTAGCGGGTAGGGAGATATATTCGTTTATGGATTGCTTTGCAGGATATAACCAGATGGCAATTGAAGAAGAGGACAAGTTGAAGACAACTTTTATTACTGTATTTGGTACTTTTGCGTATCATGTGATGGCCTTTGGTTTATGCAATGCGCTTGGTTCGTGGCAACGAATAGCAGATAAGACATTCGGTGACATATCCCCGGAAGAGTTGAAGGTGTTTATTGATGACTTAGGGGCCGCCACCGTGAGAGGAAGGCAGTTGATCATTTTAAGAAAATGTTTTGAGCGCTGTAGACAGTTTTACATTGCCTTAGACCCACAGAAGTGTGTTTTTGGAGTGCCTTATGGGCTATTGCTGGGTCATGTGGTCAGTTCGGTTGGAATTGCGACAGACCCCGAGAAGGTCAAAGTTATAGTTGCCATGGGTTCACCACGCACTCCGAAAGAAGTTCATAGCTTTCTGTCTTCGGTTGGTTATTACCGTAGATTCATAAATGCCTTGGCAGAAAGAACGTTGCCGCTTACAAATTTATTGTCCTTTAGCTATTTTTTTGACTGGGGTGACCCTTGTAAGGTAGCATTCGAGGATGTGAAACAAGAGCTAGCAAGAGCTCCCATTTTAAAAGCACCTAGAAGAGGTGAGGTATTCTATATATTCTCAGCAGCCACCATGTATAGTATCAGCTGCTGTTTAGCCCAAATTTGGGAAGAGAAGTGGTGCCACCCGATTGCTTTTGCTAGCCGGAAGTTGGGGGTATCCGAAATCAATTGTACCTACATGGAGAAGTTGTGTCTAGCGATGGTCTTTGGGACCAAGAAATTCAGGCATTATATTCTCTATGAGAAAGTCGTACTTTATACAAAGGCGGAGGGACTTCGATTATTGATGAATAAGCTACAACCACCTGATCGTCTAGCAAAGTGGTTGATCACTTTGCAGGAATTTGATTATGAAATCTGTAGTAAGCCACCATGGTTGCAAGGCATCGTGGAATGTCTTGTGGACTTTGGGGAGCCGAAAGAATCTGTGGCTGAAGATAGTGACATGGAGTTGTTATTTAAAATAGATACAGCGTCTATTCCCTCCTGGTATGCTGCAATAACGCATTATTTATCGACGGGAGAGGCGGGATCCGAATTATCTAAAGCTGAGAGAAGAAAAATTAAGCAGCAAGTGTTAAAGTTTGCCTTGATCGCAGGTACATTATATCGACAAGGGGTTGATGACATCTATCGCCGATGTGTGATGCTTGACGAGGTGCCATTCATTTTGGAAGAGTGCCATGATTCTGCTTGCGGAGGCCATTTTGCTGGACGGCTTACATCACAAAAGGCTTTAAGAGCAGGTTATTGGTGGCCTGCCATCTTCCAGGATGCGTTTGCATATGTTAAGAGATGCAATATTTGTCAACGACATGATAGTCGAGAGAATAGGAAACAACCACTTACCCTATTATGGCGATACTTCCATTCGAGAAGTGGGGAATAGACTTTGTGGGTCCTATTACTTCGTCGTCGACTACTCAAAAGAGGTACATCATTGTAGCAACTGACTACTTCACAAAGTGGTCAGAAGCACGTGCAACAAGGAAAGATGATGCTAAAGAAACTGCTAGTTTCCTTTTAGAGCAGATAATATGCGGTTTTGGTTCGCCGAAAGAATTAGTGTCGGACCGCGGAACCCATTTCCTGAATAAGGTGATCAAAAGCTTGACAGAGACTTGGCAAATCAAGCATAACAAGAGAACCCCATATAAGCCGCAAGCCAATGGGCAAGTTGAAAGCACCAACAAGCAGCTTGTGGGCATCCTGTCCAAAATTGTGTCAAAAAAGAAATGTGATCGGGATAAAAAGTTATACGTGGCAGTGTGGGCCTATAATACGACCTTCAAACGAGCCACTGGGCCATACCCTGTTCAAGTTAGTATATGGGGAGGAGTGTGTCTTGCCTTTAGAGATTGAGCTGCCGACTATTCGGTTTGCCATCAATCATTCTTTGAGTGTGATGAAGACGCACTTTTTGAGCGCTTGACAACACTGGCACATTTAGATGAGCTTAAGCTGCAGAGCTTATTGCACCAAGAAGTGGTGAAGCGCCGAATGAAGCAGCTACACGACCTCAAAGCCAAGAAATACACCTTCAAGAAAGGACAGCTTGTTCTGTATTATGACGCACGACGTGAATTATTTCCAGGCAAGCTAGAGCCCAAATGGGACGGGCCCTATAGGATCGTTAGAATAGGAAAGAATAAATCCACAGTCTTGTTAGCTGACCTTGAGGGGATAGAATTTAAAAATAAGGTTAATCTTAATAAGATTAAACCTTATTATTTCTGATTGCACTAATACTATGACTGCCTTGCAGGTCTAGGAGAGATCGATTAAATATCTACAAGGACATTATGATAGAGGTTGATGGGTCGTCTGATCCCTTATTTAGAACACCCATATTTAGAACAGAGGTATCATCAGGGAAAGCTCATTTGGTGGAGCAAAGGATACAAGGTGACTGAGCAAGAAGGAGGGACATTTATTTGGGAGATCAAGGTCTTCTGCCATCTCTGCCTACAAATTTTGACGAGCATCCCTGTTGAATTCAATGATGATGGAGGGATGGAGCCTACAGTCCACTCGTTGAATATGTTGAATTTCTATTACCATAATTACGAGTAGAGTTCCGGATGGCGGGATATGTAAACCCTTTATGGACGTACACCTTGTACTTTGATGGGGCGTCCAGGGGTGCATGTAAAAAAGGAAGTGTAGAAGTTGTCATCCAAGACCCCCGACGACGCATTGTCATGAAGTTAGCTGCTTATCTCGGGGTGAATTTTACCAATAATATGGCAGAATACAAAGCCCTGATTATGCGTTTGAATATTGCAAAGAAGGGTGGTATCTGCCAGTTATTGGTGAAAGGGGATTCTCAGTTGGTTTTAAATCAACTTAATGGGACGTACATGGTACGAAACCCCATCCTTTGCATGTACCATCATACTACCATAGCCTTGCTAGACGAATTTGATAGAGTGTCTTTTCAGCTGATTCCACAAAATTGGAATCAGTTTGCCGATTCATTGGCTAATTTTGCGTATGAAGAAGACCTCTTCTTTAATTGTGGCCCTTGTCCCGATATATCTATTGATGGTGAGACAGGACCTGGTCGTTTGAGGGGTATGCTTTCTGAACATGCTCTCTTTGGCAGACGATGGTTGATCTGGGTGATGCAGAGGGTAAGCGAGACTCATCTGCCTTTATTATCTTGGACCCACAGACTCATTACACGACATGTGATGCGAACACCTCTTGCGATATACGCAGGAGGGATGGGTCATAATTTAATGCACCTAGTTTAGGGCTACGAGCCTCTGTTCCCCTGGGAATGGTATGCTTTGATGTCTATCATAGTTGTTTCCAGGAGGATGCTATGCGTAGTATTGTTTGATTTCATTAGGCCAAGAGGGCCAATTTAGTTTTGTAGTGAAGCATTTGATTTCATTAGGCCAAGAGGGCCATTTCCCTGTCTAGTGTGGGTGCGATTAATCGGGTTTTTGTTTTAAGTGTTGTGGTGGACAGGTTTTGTGATTCGTGGAATTTGGTGGAGCCTGGAGGAGCCTTTGCTGCAATGGAAGCTTCTTGTGGCCAATCCACGTGATACCTCTCCTTTACGAGTACCTTTCTTTCCTGTATATGTGTATTTGTACTTGTCGAGGGGATATATTTTGTTGGGGACCGGCAACCAAGGCATGAAGTCCCAAGTTTAGGCTAAGTATGTTTGAGGGAGGTCGGAGTAGTCATTGCCTCCTGTAAAGACATTGTCAGGCATCGAAAGACCTATTTTAGAAGGAAGTCCTCGTGACCCTGTTCTTCTAGCCTGCTAGGCAGCCGTTCTAGGAGTTCTTGTTAGTAGTGAGGCAGTTAGAGAAGCCTGCCAGAAGATAATAATGATGATGCCAAGAAACCCTGAACATCCTAAAAGATGAATATAAATACGAAGGTGTGTAAAAGGGGTTCTTACCCCTATTAAAGAAAAGAAAAGAAATGAAAATTTATAGGCAGTTGATCATCGCCTTGCGAAGGCCTGGTAGGTTCTTGGGGACGAGTCAGACCTGGGGCCGATCCCTTGTCTTTCGAGGGGTGGCTTCTTGCTGAAAACAAATGATGACAAAACAAGGAAGGTTGGAGCGAAAATAAGAGTGAGTGTTAGAAAAGGATTAAGTGTCGCCTTGCGAGGGCTTGGTAGGTTGTTGGGTGCCGAGACAGATCTTGAGGCCGATGCCCTGTTCTCCTTGGGTCACTACGCTTAGCTTCCTCCTTTTTACATGCCCAAGTATGTTAATAAAGGGAAAACCCTACAAAAAGAAATGTACTGAAAGAACATACTCCTTGATCAGGCTATAGGAGTCATCGCCTTGTAGGAGCTCCTAGTTGTGTTGTCTTTAGTCGGTAAGTAGTTCAGACTACCACTTAGGGCAACCTCTTTGATAGGTTTTTTAGTTTGGCTGTGTCAGCGCAGTTGGTTAGTGACTCACTTCGGATCTTCTATTAGATGATGCTAGGCCCACTCCTTGTGGATGTCATGCCTTGGTTCTGTCAGGGGTAGGGGGAGCATTGTACTGAGTTTTATTATATATTTGTTTTGTATCAGTTTGATGCTTCTTTGGTTGTTTATGTGCAGATATGTTCGTGGATTCAACAGGCTGAGTCGCCCTATCCCGTGGTCACCAATGAGAGCAGAATTTTGGTGCCAGAAAGTGCTTAAAAATAGCTTAAAAATTCAAATATCAAGGGAAAAATATTCAACGTCAAAGGCGGTGGCTCGATCTAGGACGATTTTAAGCACCAAAGTGCTTTAAAGGTGCCCGAGCGACACTTGTTGATTTTTCATAATTTTTGAGACAGTCGTGCAAGTTGACACAATTTACCGGCCAATGCGGGATGTAAAGCCGGACGCCCAAGATTTTTCAGAGCTCAATTCAAAGTCCAGACGGGGAAATGGCCAAGAAGTTGTTGGGGGTAAAGGCGCCTCCGCCGTGCCGCCCCGTGTATTACTACACTGACAGTACCCGCCACTGCACACTGCAGGTGGCGGGTGCCTGTCATGTCACTTTATTCTTTATTCTTTTAGTGACAGTTTGAATAAAGGAAGGCCCGGTCACACATTGTGACTGTTGGAGTTCCCATTTCTTGTCTCTCTCTTTTCTTGCTCTTGCTCTCCCGCCATAGCTCGCGTGCAAGCTTCGATCCTTCTCACCTTTCAACTGGTATCAGAGCTTGGCATTCTCTTGCTCGAGCTCGACTCGGTGCTTCCCGACCTTCGCATCGACTCGCTTCACGCATTGGATCTCCATCCCGGCAGCCATATCCGATCTCCCCGAGCTCTCGTCACTCCTCGGCTTCCTAAGCACCTTCCCAACCTATTGAGGCACCTTCAAGGCATTGATACTGAGGTATTTGATCATTCTTTCAGGGTTTTATTTCAGTCTACAGGTTGCAAACAGCAAAGGCAGCCATGGCTTCAAACCCTTGAAGCTTATTCCCCTCATATTGTGCCTTACACCTATCAAGGCTCAAAGAGGCTTGTCATAGGCCTTTGATAGGCCCTTCTTGAGCCCCCCATTACCCCCTTTTCAGCCCATGTGGAGCAGTAGCAAGTTCAGCACCAACAGGGCAGATTGCATCATTTTTTTCCAGGCTGTGAGCACTCATCTACTTCAGCTCCACACTTGGCCATTGCTTCTTGCTCTCTACCTTGATCAAGAGGGCTATAGACTTCATGTTTGATGTCATTCAAGCTTTGGGCATTGGTCTTGATCATTCGGGGCTGATCTCTTCAGATTTGGGACTGTCATAAACTGTCATAACAGGCTGAAAACAGGGCAGCACCATTGGCATTAGCATTTGTTGCTTATACTCCATTCCGGTTGTGCTATTTGATGCCCGTATGCGGTCTACATGATGCCTAGTGCCTTGGGAATGTATGCACATGATTATGCCATGATTTTGGCCTGAAATATTGGCTGATTTGGGACTATTATTTACTGTTATACAGTGCTGGAAACAGGGCAACCACACTTGGCATTGGCATTTGATGCTTATACTCTACTCCGGTTACCTTATTTGATGCCCATGTGCGGTCTACTTCCTACCCGGTGTTGAGTGTTGAAATGACTTGTTTTTTGGCTGATTTTTGTTGTTTTTGAGAGCTAAATGGTTGATTTTATGAGATGATTGATTGATTTAGAAGTGGTTTGAGAATGTTTTGGATGATATTGATTGTGTTTTGGAAGTTCATGATGTTTGTTGGTGGTTCTGTGATGTTCTGATAGGTTCTGTATACCTTCTGTTTTGCTCTGTTTTGGTCTGTTTTGTTCTGATTATCTTCTATAAGGAGGGATGGAGTATTGATTGATGAAGAATGAGATATTGTGAAAGTTTATTGAATGGTTTGTAAGAGTTTGGAATGGTTTGAGAATGAATTATGTGGTTTTGATGACCTTCTGTAACCTTCTGTAGATCTTCTGTAGAGCTTCTGCTTCTGTTCTGTTTTGTACTGTAGCTGTTCTGGTACTGTTCTGTAGACTGTTCTGTATGCTTCTGTAAGTGTTCTGTGGAATGTATGTGTGACTTTGGGAAAGTTTTCTAACCTTGGAAAGAGGTGAATACAAGTGCAAAAGAGCTGAAAGAAGTGGAAGAAGTAGCTGCTGAAGACTCAAGTGAAGACTAGAGTGAAGTGACAGTAGTGAGCTATGAAAAGACACTGTAGTGGCTCTGGTGACTCTTCATATCAGACATACCTCTTGGGAGGGGTATCCACGACCTAAGAAGGATTATTGAGAGTAATTTTTGAGAGATTGTAGTGAGGACATGATGTATTATTGATGGAGAGAGATAGAGAGAGTCAGAGATAGCCAATTCTACTCAAACAGAGTGATTGTATATGAGAGATTGAGAGAGAAGACTATGAAGATATTGAAGATGAATACCATGTGATGTATTTCCATTCAAAGATGGTGTATTCCTTTGCTTTCTTTGTTCTATTGATGGATTTTGTGAAGATGTTGAAGAATATGGTTGATTCTATTAAAACCGTGGGAGGTCTACATGATGCTGCATGAAGATTTGTTGTGCCTGGTGTTCTTTTCTTCATTGTGATCATATGAAACATGATAAACAAGATTGTTGATGTTACAAGATAGATTTTCTTGCAAGAGAATTCCCTTTTCCTTGGTGTTCCTCTCGGGGCTCCATGTTTTTGGTGCGCAGCCGGGGAAACTTGCCAACAACAAGCACCAGAAGAGGCTGAAAATTAAGGAAATGGCATTGCCAAGAAGAGAAGAATTCAATGGATGTTTGTAAAGTTCCTTCTTCCACTGAAGAGTTGGAATTTCTCATAATCAAAGCCACTTTCCACAAGAAGTTCATCCCACAATGGCGGAAACACATCACCATCATGATGCATGCTCTATGTGGTGGACAGTTTCCTCTTCCTATTGAAGCAGCAGAAACTTGCATCTTGGTGGCAAATTGTTTGGGAACAAACTGAAGAGTAGAAACAGAGAGAATGACCATCCATGGAAGATTTGGCATTCATTAAGAAGTTTCCAGACAACATCAAGTGGGAGATTGTGAAGAAGCTTCAGGAGTCTTGGTCTGTAGAGGTTCACAAAGACAAAAAGGAAAAGAGTTGGAATTTGTTCGTGGACGCTCAACAGCAAGATACATGGGATGCTTGGTGTACTGATAATCTTCTGTTTGTTCAATTAGCAACCCACTGGAAGTTGGTAGACAGAGTGTTTTTCACAACATACACTATTGAAACCATCAGAAGCTGGCATTACTATGATGATGGCACCACCACAATGCTCAGACGTATGCATTTTGACACCTTCAGAACCGAATACCTTCCCCTGTGTAGTGGCATGAAAGCAGAATTCAGGGACGTTGAAAAGAAAGAAGTAGAAGAAATGTTGGCAAGAGAGTCCTCCTAAGACTGAAGCCTTCTGTTAACCCTCTATGGAGCACTAACAACATAGTGGAGCCAACCCCCTGATGAATGACGCAATAAAAAGACAAGCGTTAGAACGAGTCCAGAGGTACGTGAGAAGAGAGAAAGTAAAAATCAAGGCTGAGAACGAGCTAGCAGCAGAAGCTGCCTTTGACGCCCTTGCGAAACTCTTTACAGAAGTCCCAATGGCACATCAAGCCCTTCCTCCTGTGGGAGGTCCACTTCCAAGCCAGATCCGTCCTGGAAATATTGATGACAGGCCAGCGAATGTAGTCCCATTGCCAGTTTTTAAGGGAGAGTACAATGAAGACCCCGATCTTCATGTAGCAGAGTTTATGATAGCGTGTGTGGCTAACAATGCCAGAACCCCTGAGCATTGGTTAGCGATATTCCCCGCCACTTTTAAGGGCGCGGCGTTTCAGTGGTATGAGAGACAAGCAGCAGGAACTTTTGGCACATGGGATGACCTGAAGTTGGCCTTCCTCACTAAATTCAGGCGTGAAGGTTTTGAAGAGCGGATGAGAGAGGAATTTATGAACCTAAGTCAGTCTTCTGGAGAAAGAGTGGAAGCTTATGTCTCACGAATGGAATCCATCCTGAAGAGATGGACTAACCATAATCTAGATGATGGCATTCAGAAGGGGGTGTTTCTCAGAGGATTACAACCAGAAGTCCGTAAGTTTGTGGAGCTACAAAGACCAACCACCCTGCAAGCTGCAACAGAAGGTGCAAGACTGTACGATGAAGTGAAAGCTCGATTAGCGATGAATTTGGGAAGAGGAGTCCTACCTCCTCTGATGCCAGGAATGATGTATCCACCAAATGCAGTTCCAGGGACTGTTCCCTATCCCTACCAACAGATGCCCCCGGTATCACATTACAGTGCACCAAATCCACAGTGGCCACAATCCATGCCTCAAATGATGGCTCAACCACAACAACAATGGTCCCAACCAATTTCCTCAATGACAAATCAGCAGCAACAGTGGAATCCTACCAACTGGAGCCAACAGCCAACAGTTCAAACAGGAGCACTGAATCAGAACCAGAACAGAGACCCCTCTGTACCAGCCCAACCCGTTTATGCAGTGATTACAGAGACTCCTCAAAACCCTCCTGCCAATACGTCTGGAGGAGAAAGCTTGAAGGATTATTTATCCAACTCAGTTGCAAACATCAAAAAGGAGTTAATGGATGTGATTACAGAGCAGCTACAGACGCTGAAAGTGAATACCGCTAGCATATCCAACGTTGCAGGAGCAGGAAGAGATGTGATGCGGTCAAATACTTGGTGTGGTAAGTGTCATCAAGTAGGCCATTTAGCCACTGAATGTACACGAAAACCAACTATCCCTGGAGCCTTCTGTTCCTACTGTTTGCGGAAGAATCATACAGAGGACATTTGCTCTCTGAAGGAGATGCATGATAGGAGAAGGAAGGAAGAAGACGCAAGATTCAACCTGCTGGAATCCAAAATGACAACACAAGATATTGGACCCAAGCCTAGAGAGTTTGGTCCTAATTTTGGACCCAGAAGATTTCCCTCTCAAAGTTACAGAGGAAGACAGTCTGGCGGTGGTCAGAGATCAAAAGTGGAATGTTACAGATGCGGAGAAAAGGGACACATTTCACCAAATTGTCCAAATCCTCGAAGGTCAGTGGATTACAAGCCCTTATGCAGTCGATGCAAAGGAGAAGGCTACACTGCAAAAGACTGTCCAAGCCCAGCCCCAGTGAAAAACAGTGCTACTGATAGTCCGTCCAAGGCCCAAGAGCCTACCTGCAATTTAGTGGAATTGGAAGTTGCTGCCATCACGCGTGCAAAGCAGAAGGAACCACCTATCCTGAAAGAAAATAACCCTCCTGCCAGAACAGTGAAGTTCAATCTTCCACCAGAAGAACAGAACAGAACAGAGCCTAACAGTGCCGTACAGAGCTCTACAGTGCCATAGAGAGTTACAGAGACAGGACCAGAGGTCCAGGATACAGAAGAGGAGGAAGTGCCACAGGTGGCAAAAGAAGTTCCCATGATTCCTCTGATGGAAGAAAGAGGAAAAATGAAAATGGGCGTTGCCCCATTCCCTAACCGGTTAGAGAAGCCAGTGGATCCTATTAAGGAATACGATCTGGTTAGAGATCTAGATACCTTTAGACCAAACCTCACATTCCGACAATTATTGTTGTTGTCTCCCAGTTGCCGGAAAAGATTCAAAAGTATACTGACAAAAAGACGTGGTTTAAGGATTGCTCCCTCAACGGTGACAAAGTCCAACAAGGCTTCAGAGCCTGTAAAAGAAGTGGATGTAGCTAACACCTTCCTAGATCCAGGTACTCCAGAGACTGGCGTATGGATAGAAGGTTGCTTTATTGCAAATGCACTGATTGATGGTGGTTCATCAGTGAACATTATGACGGATGTTACAATGAAGGATCTAGGGCTACAAGGTGTGCAACCAACCCAATGGCTCATCAGACTGGCGGATCAAAGTAGAATCAAGCCTTTGGGCATTCTTCCATATGTGAAGACTACAGTGGCTGGAAAATATTATTGGTTGACCTATTTGGTGGTGAAGCCAAACTCTTATGGTACATCCTATCCTCTGTTACTAGGCAGACCATGGCTTTTTGAAGCCCGAGCAAGGACGGATTGGTTCAAAGGAACTTTGACCTTGGGTAGAGGACCCAACAAAGTGGTGCTGAAACTGTATGGTTCTCAAAAAGGACATGGATCCACCTCCTTGGAATTATCTTCTGACTCCCCTAATGAGGCTATAGATGGAACGTCAGCACACGAAGATGCTGTCAAACAGATCCTTCCCAAGAAAATAGTGGCATAGTACTTAACAGTGGATATTGTAAGCCGACTTCCAAAAGAGGCAAAGCCATTATCAATGGGTGAATACTTCCTGCCTGAACCAGGAATGACTTCTGAAATCACTTCTGACAGTGAGATAGAAGCTTGGATGTACTGCTCTCCCTGTTACATGGCCATAGTAGAAACAGAGACAGAGACAGGAGAGGAAACAGAGAATCTATTCTTCTGTTACAGAGCTCCTACAGAGGCAGAAGCAGAAGCAGAAGCAGAAGCAGAAGCAGAGATAGAGACAGAAGAGGTCGGATATGCAATGGACGAAGAAGGTTATGAAAGAGAAATGGAAGAGTCTATCCCACTTGAAGAGGATACATTTGAGGAAGAAGTTCCAGAAGCATCAGAAGCCGATGAGCTCATGCTATGGGACAGAATGGTGATGATACCATTTGGTCTGGCAAATGGATCTTCTCATATGCAAAACCTTTATAAGAAATGGATTAAGAAGAACAAGCCGTCTTTCAAGAGTGGCTCCTGCCGTCCTAACCCATCCTTGCCGAAGAAAGATGATGATGATGCACTGTGCCAACGAGCACCAATCCCACCAACCCAACAGGCATCAGAGGGTCCCTGTTATGTGACGTTCCTGGATGTGTCTTCAGAAGATGAGTCTTCAAGCCAAGAGGTAATTAATCTTGAAACCAAACCCGAAACAACTCTTATCCCATTCCAACGTCTTAAGGAGCAACCTAAGTCTCCACCAAAAGAAGAAGTTGGTTCTAGTGGGACATCAGAAGAGGACACCACTCCCTTGAAGGAGTCGGATCTGTATCCAGAAGCGGTCCGCGGGACCTTCATCCGTGAAGTAGAAGGTGAAAGGCAGTTAACTTTTGTGGATGCAGAAGGCACTGAACGCCACTTGAAGGTGGGTAGCAGCCTTCCAGAAGAGGAGTTGTCAACCTTGTACAACTTGTTGAAAGAAAATTTGGACGTGTTTACGTGGTCCTACAAAGACCTAAAGGGGATTGATCCCACAATATGTCAACATCATATTGACTTGGAGCCTGATGCCAAGCCAGTACGGCAACGACAGAGGCGAATGAACCCAAATTATTCCACATTGGTGAAAGCGGAGCTGCTAAAGCTTCTGGAAGCCGAGTTCATTTATCCAGTGGCAAATAGTGAATGGGTTTCACCCATCGTGGTTGTATCCAAGAAAAATGGCAAATTGCGAATATGTGTGGATTTCCGAAAGCTTAATTTCAAGACAAAGAAGGATCATTTTCCTATCCCTTTCACAGATCAACTGTTGGACACAGTGGCAGGACATGAGCTTTATTCCCTTCTGGATGGATTCAGTGGATACAACCAAGTGCAGATTGCGGAAGAAGACCAATCCAAAACAACCTTCACCACAGAATGGGGAACCTATGCTTACCGGATGATGCCATTTGGGCTCTGCAATGCCCCTGCTACTTTCCAACGAGTCATGATGGCCACATTTCAAAATCATCTGCACGACTTTATTGAGGTATATTTGGATGACTTCTGTGTCTATAGCTTGATCCGTAAACACTGGGAACACCTGGAACAATGCTTTGACCGATGCCGGGAGTATGGCATTTCCCTCAACCCCGACAAATGCATCTTTGGGGTCTCTTCTGGAGTTCTGTTGGGCCACATTGTCTCTGCACAAGGGATATCAACAGACCCTGGAAAGATTGAAAAGATCGCAGCTCTGACAGCACCCACCAACCTCAAACAGTTGAGGGGATTCCTAGGCCATGTGGGTTACTACAGGAGGTTCATAGCCCACTTTGCAACAAAGGAAACCTCCTTGCACAAGCTTCTGAGGAAAGATGCAGAGTTTACTTGGACAGAAGAATGTGACAAAGCCTTTCACACTCTGAAGCAGTGTCTGATAGAGGCACCCATTCTGCAACCTCCTGATTGGACGAAAGAATTCCACGTACACACTGATGCATCTATTGAAGGCTTAGGCGCAGTCCTATGCCAGAAGGGCTCCTCGAAGCTAGATCAACCGATCTATTATGCAAGCCGAAAAGTCACTGATAGGGAACGGAACTATACAGTGACAGAGCTGGAGTGCTTGGCAATGGTGTTTGCCCTAGAGAAGTTCCGCCATTACCTCCTATCTACCCACTTTAAATTTTATGTGGATCATGAGGCCCTGTCCTTCCTAATGAACAAAGCAGATGTGAAAGGCCGAATGATGAGATGGCTCCTTTTATTCCAGGAGTTCGACTTTGAGGTGATTACTAAGCCTGGTCGTTCCCATGTTCTGGCTGATCATCTGTCGCGTATTCCACAAACTGCAGACGAGGAGCAGGATGATCCAGACCTCCCTGATGCTTCCCTATTCTTGGTAGAGACTGTAACTCCCTGGTATGCAGGCATTGCCAATCTGCTGGCAACCTAACAGTACCCTCCTAGTATTTCTAGTCGGGAAAGGAAGAAGCTCATGCTAGAACCAGCCCCCTACACCCTGCTAGGCGGTGCACTGTACAAGAAAGGCAAAGATGAAGTGCTTAGAAGATGTGTTGCAGGAGATGAGATTGGGATTGTTCTGAAGGCTTGCCACGATGAGCCATGTGGAGGTCACTTTGCAGGAGAAGCTACAGCCAGGAAGGCTCTGCTAGCGGGATATTGGTGGCCTACCATCCACAAAGATTCCTATGATTACTGTAAAAGATGTGATGCTTGTCAAAGAATGGGGAAACCCACGAAGACAAGTGCCATGCCACTGCAACCTATTCTTCCTTTGAAGCCGTTTGAGAAGTGGGGCATTGACTTCGTAGGTCCAATTGATCCTCCTACTAGAAGGAAGCAGAACCGATACATCCTCGTATGTACGGATTATGTCACAAAGTGGTGTGAAGCTAAAGCCCTCAAGCGGGACTATGGTAACAGCGTGGCCCTGTTCATGTACGAGAATATCATCACCCGTTTTGGTAGTCCCTTAGAGCTGGTAAGTGATAGAGGCACTCATTTCCTCAACAAAGTCATGGAAGAGTTGACAGAGTTGTATAAGATCCGCCATCGCAAGTCCACTCCTTATTACCCCAGAGCCAACAGCCAAGTCGAAGTCACCAATCGCATCCTCTGCTCGATTCTGACAAGAACAATTGCCGCACATCGTCGTGATTGGATCGATCGACTTACAGAGGTCCTCTGGGCGTACAGAACCTCCCATAAAGCAGCAACAGGACAGACACCTTTCCGGTTGATGTATGGTACAGAAGCTGTTTTTCCTGTTGAACTGGAATTACCCTCTTTGAGAGTGGCTATCAAAGAGCATTTGGGGGATGATGATTCACTGCAACGTCGTCTCCTGCACCTGGAATGTTTGGACGAAATTCGCAGGATGGCTCTATAGTGCATGGAAGCCATGCAAGCTCGACGTAAGGCTTACCATGACAGTTTCATCAAGCACAAGGAGTTCAAAGAAGGTGATTTGGTCCTAGCCTATGATTCACGCTTTGGCAAGTTTCCTGGCAAGCTCCAACAGCGGTGGATGGGCCCCTATAAGATACTTGCCGTCAACCCGAATGGTTCTGTCCAAGTACAGACCATTGATGCCTCTGATGATCCCTTTTTGAGCAATGGATATCGCCTGAAGAAGTACTTCCCTCCTTGGGGATCTTGACAATTACGGACACTTGATCCTTTCCCTCGTTGGCGCGGCACTGTACTTCTTATGATGCTACTTCTGATAGCCGTTCTTCAGTCACTCCTGATGAAGTGGACACAACCCTCTGTCCCCTTAAACCCCCCTTCCAGCCTTGATCTCTTGTCCTCTATTTTCCACCAGCGACAGTGGCGAGGTTGGTCTTGACACATGGTTTTTCTACCATTCCCTTGCTCAATTTGCAAAAAAAAAAAAAAAAAACAAAACAAAACAAAACAAAACATATCGGTCATGGGAGAAAAGGACTTAGGTCCCTGTCATGCCGACCTATTCTTCGAGAAAAGGTGGAAACACCTTCGAGAATAGGGGAAAACAAGAAAAAGAAAAAAAGAAAAAAAAAACAAATCTGTTATTAGAGAAAAGGAAGCAATTCCCTGTCATAGCAGGCCTCGTTCCAGGACAAGGTGATAAACACCCTTGGGCGGGAAGCTGGCTGTGGAAAAGGTGGCAACACCCAGCAGTCCAAACAGAGATTCATTAATTGATATTTCCAGGATCCAATTCCAAAGCTGCCTCCCTTGGTACGCTGCGTCCTGGGTCTCTCTGCAAAGTGTCTAACTGTCCTCTAGCAGATGACATGTCCTATTCAACACAATGTTCGATTTGATGGCTACCTCCCTGGGTACGCCTCTTTAACAATTGATGATGCGATCTTCATCAACAAACAATCGAGTGATGTGAGCTTTCATCCTAACCGGATGGGGAAGTGAGTATGGTTGCCCTCTGTATCTATTAACAGAGAGTGAGACAGAGGGTGGGGCGAGAGACCAGTCTTTTCCCTTCAAATCAAATGAGAGGTGAGAAGTGTGAATGAAGTATTGCACGCATGGAATGGGCCTCTCAATGCACAAAGCACAATTTGTTTCTATGCACTGCACCATAAGGCTCCCTGGCCTTCCTTCTTGCACTATATGCCAGCACAGGGCGGGATGCACAGTTGCACCATCAAATGCGCACAAGGCATACAACCTTTGCACAAGTGACTGTGAGGATTATATCAATGGGTTTCAAGAAAAGGCTGCCCTCCTGTATCTATCAACAGAGAGTGAGACAGAGGGTGGGTTGAGTTTGACTGGAGTTTCTTCAATCATTTACCGAGAGGTGAGATTGAGGGATGTTACGACACTTGGAGTCAGGTATGTTCCCATTTCCCTATGCACCCACAGGATGGGTCTTTACCATCAACACAAGACACATCACCCTGTTCTGTACACTGCACTGTAAGGCTCCCTTGCCTTTCTCCTTGCACTTATGCCAGATGGGTTGGACGCACTAATGCACCATCAACTGTGCACCCTGGCATACTCCTTCTGCACCGTTCCCCCCTTGTCGATTCCTCAACCGGGTATGCGATATGGGTTTTAATCATTCTTCCTCGAGTAATATTAGTCATGGGGCGAGTGACTGTTCTTTCATCTATTTTGAGTGATTGTGAGTTGAGTGTAGTATCCCTCATCATTGACGAATTTCCTGCGATTCCTTCCATCAGCTACCTCCCTGGGTGCTTCCGCGTGGTCCCTTCCATGACAGACGTGTGCCAAGAAGATGCCTTGGTACCTCCAGACGCCGACAACAACACTGGACGTGCCATCGACACTCACCCTTACTTTGATCCTCAACAAAATGGGCCAAGTTTTTCTAACCCTACACTTTGGGTTCTTTGTGACGTTCATGTTTTAAGTGTGGGGACGTTAGTGGATGGTCGGTGGCATGGTCCTAGGTCCCTGTTGCTCGGTTAACCCTATCCGTTAAGGTTTTAAGTGTGGGGACGCATCCCTGCGCGTCTACATTGTATATCTTGTGCATCTGCCTTAACCTGTTCATGCATGAATGCCTTGACTTGCTTTTACCCTAATGGGATCCCTTCCCACCCACCCGGTTATGTTCCACCCACCCTTGGGGCTGTTCCCTTGCAGTTTTCCTTCATTCCCTGATTTTGAGGTGCTGTCCTATGAATGCACCCTACGTTCACCAACGCCCAAATCCAACTTTATAGCCCTGTTCCTCCCTTTGAACTGATCATTTTTCCTTTTTACCTACCCTTGTTCCGGTGCATGATTTTTGAGTTATTAATTTTTGAAGCATTTTGCGCAATTTAGCCGGTTTTCCATGTGAATGCACTTTTCTTGCTTCCGAATCATGCTCTGACATCATAGCCCTGACCATCGCTTTCCCCCTGACATTTTTCCTTTTTATTCCGCATCATTCCGCTACACGGTTTGTCCGTTATTAATTTTCCGGTTTTTTGCGACTTTTTCGTGTGTATTTTTGACATTTTTCCATGTGAACCTGCCCTATTTGCATCAAAATACCAATTTGATTTGACAGCCGTGTCCCCTGTGCCTTCCCCCACCTTTTTCCTTTTTCCTCCTCCCTTTTTCGACTTCCGGATTTTTACTTATTAATTTTTAAATGAGTTTTTGGGAGTATTTTTGGAGTTTTTCACATGTGAACCCCTCCTACTTCCGCCGGAACTGCGGTTTAACATGATCACCCTGTGCCACTCCTCCCTGCGGACATTTTTCCTTCTTACTGCATGTCATTCCGGTGACCGGTTTGTCCGATATTAATTTTCGCTCCCATTTTCGGGTTTGTTTTTTGGGTTTTTCCCATGTGAACACGTCTTATCTCCGTCAGAATTATGTTTTGATGTGATAGGATTGTCGGGCACATCTTTCTGCACAGTTTTCCTTTTTTTTGCACCTCATTCCGATGCACGGATTTTTCGATATTAATTTTTAATTGTGTTTTTTGGTTCGTTTTTTGGGTTTTTTGCACGTGACCGCCCTTTACCCCTCCCGGAATCTCCGTCATATATTTTTCTTCTCTTCCGCCTGCCGTCCTGCCCACTTCTTGTTTTTACGCTATTTCGTTTTGATGTCCGGATTGGGAGTTATTAAATTTTCTTTATTTTTACATGTATTCGCGCGCTCGTTTTGCGCGTGAACGCGCCCTTTTTTCGATTTTACGTATCTCCACGCGCCCCGGTCGTGCCCGCATGACCCGTACTGTCATCCCAGTGCCATTTCAATCCCGTCACGGCAAATTTTTTTACCCCGCCCTGCGCACGTGCGTGGGACGGGGATATGCCCCCCGTTTGACCCCCTGCCCACCCCCTGTCCATCCCCTACCCATCCCCTTTTGACCCTACCCTTCACCCCCTCCTGCCCGCCCACCCATTTCATTATTATTATTATTATTATTATTTTCTTTTTATTTTTATTTTTTAAAACAAACCCCCTCCCGCCTCAACCGTCTCTCTCTCTCCCTCTCTCTCTCTCTCTCTGTCCGACGTCCCTCTCCTTCCTCCCTTCTCCCTCCCTGTTCGCCCTCTCCTCCTCCTTCTCCCCAGTCCGCCGCCCTTCCTCCCTTCTCCCTCCCTGCGCGTCCGCCTCCCCTCCTTCCCTCTCTTCCTCCTCTTCTTCCTCCCCCGCCGTCGCCTCCTTTCCTCCCCCCTCCTTCCCTCTTTCCCTCCTCTACGCCTCTGCCCGCCGTGCCTCCAGCCCTCGCGGCCTTGGCCGCCGCGTGTGCCGCCGTCGAGCGTCGCTGCTGTGGCCCTGGCCCCGCCCTGTACGCCTGACGTTGCCCTCTTGCGCCGCCTACGTCATCACGCCGCCCTGTGCCGCCCTGCTCCCTGCCGCCATCCAGCCCCGTGACGCCACCTGACACCCTCCTCCAGCCCTCGTGGCCCTCCCTTTGCCGCTGGTGCCTATGACACCCGCCCCTCTAGCCGTGGGCTGCCTACCACGTCACGCCCTCCTGTGCCCTCGCCCGTGGGCCGCCTACCACGCTGTCGCCCTCCCTGTGGCCCCGTTGACCTACCCTGCACACCACGTGTTCAAACCCACCCCCCATTACCCCCCACTAACCCCCCTTCCCACCCACCTCTAACCACTCCCCACTACCCCCCCACTAACCCCCCTTCCCACCCATCAGAAATCCCACCTATTAACCCCTACCTAAGCCCCCCTTCCTGCCCCATTCCCACCCCACTGAACCCCTACCCAATCCCCACCCCAACACATCATACACACTACACACCCCTCCTATCTAAGCCCCCCTTTCCCACCATCACTACCCATCTTCACCCAAGCCCCTGGTCCTACGCACAAAAACCCTCTACCCCCCTGTACGCCCCTTGTCCTACCCTGTTGCACCACTGCACCGCAGCACCACGACACCTTCGAGACGCAGCTACACGCGCGGGTGTGTCTGTGCGTGTGGGTGACTGTTCGTGATTGATTGTACGTGGCTGCCGGATTTTGATCGTTGGTTGCTGCCACGTAGCTGCCACACAGCCTGTTGCTGGGTATTTTTCTCAGATTTTTAATTAACATACCCATAAATCCTTTTTTCCATTTAAATAACAACTGAAACACACCAAAAACATTGCAAAATATAAATAAATCATTAAAAAACCACTTTATATTCTGAAAAATTACAGAAAATCTAGAAACCTTTCCTTTTATTTTTGCAATCCATGGCCCTCTTTTTCTCAACCTTTAAATTTCAGCAAAAAATATTTTTGCCTATTTTAAAATTCCAAAATCTTTTCAAATACCCAAAAATATGCTCAAAATTCATTTACAATGCTAAAAAATTTCAAATTAATTTCTGAAAAATTCCTAACACTTCCCTTCACATTTTTATTTATTTTTGGTATCTTTTTCTTAGCTATCATAATATTTAATTTTCCCCCTAAATTCCTTAAAATTACAATACAATAATCAGTCAAACCTTTTTCCTTCAACACACTAACTAACCGTCTCGAGAAAAAACATCCAGATATTTTTGGATAGTGGAGAAGCGCATTCTTTGCATTTTCATACACCCACTACCAGGTATTGCCCTTTTTATTCGTTTAAAAATAAAAAATAACATAAAAGTTAAAAATAAATAACCAAAAAAAAAAAACAAAAAACACACAAACCAAACAAACCAATATTTAACCTCAATCAAACCTAACTACCACTATGGCACGCGCATTCGCGCTATAAACACACATACTTTTTAATTAAAATTAACCCGCCGTTCACTCAGCACGCGCTACGTGCGCTACAGAGGCACTTTAAAATTTTAATTAGAATGAACCAGCCGTCACATGAGCACGCGCTGGCAAAAAAGCGCTCCACATCACCTTAATTTGTAATCAATGAATTGCATTTAGAGACCCAGTCGGGAATCGAAGTCCGGGGATCGAATAAAAGCACCGTTTTAACCTAATAATTGGTACTTAAATTTATAATAAGGAACCGCCGTTTTCTTGCTAAGGTTTATCACCTAATAAAAATTCACCCATTTTTAATAATTTATCAAAATCCACCCTTCATTAAATTAATTCCCCCCTCACTGCACTTACTTCCCCTTTTTAATGAACCGTTTCGTGGGATAGGTATGTGCAGTCATTGGCGTTATTTTCCATGGTCCAGTCTTGGTTTATCATAGATGTAGTATTGATATGTGTCGGATGTGGTATTATTTTGGTTTACTGTCTTTGTTACGGTTACGGGTACGGTATGCAGCTTTTTTTTCTTTTATTGCCTGATACGGGGTTCTGGGTGTTTGTCTGATGCATCACATGAAGCTTTCGGTCGCATTTGTCTCAAGGTCATGTCAAATTTTTTCTAGGATGTGGTTTGCTTGGGGTTAGTTGGTCGTGTCACGTTTTATTGGTTATTCTCTTATCCTTGGTTTTTGTCTGTTGCTTTGCAGGCATTCTCCTTGATTGTCTGTGTTTGTGGTGTGTGTGTAACCATCTGAATGGCGCCTTCTCATGCTCCTCCCCCTATCCAGTACGTCCCATTAGCTAGTAGGGATTACTCTTCCCTACTTACTTTTGAGCCTCTTACGAAGGCGGGACTTGCTGTTTTTGTGGCCACTCCTTCTCCATTGCTTCTAGAAGATCCGTCGTTATGTGATGAGTTCCTGGCCTCTTACAGCAAGAAGATAGGCGTAGTCCAAGGAATGTCTATGACTTTGACATCTCGAGGCTTAGGGAAGGCTCTGTCTCTTCCCTTCAAAGGAGAACCTTTTGTGACCACTCGTCAGCTCTTCTCTAATGAAGAAATTCTCAAGCTGTTGCAGAAGCAGACAAGGGAAGTCCTTGATGTCAAGAAAGTGATAAAGTCTTCCGGAGTTTCCTTTTCTATGATTACTGATCCCATATGGAAGACGATGTGTCAATTCCTTCAGGACCGGTTTATGCCTGCCAAAACGCCATCCCACTATTTGTCCAAAGAACTTTTCACAGCTTCCAGGATGGTGCTGAAAGGAGTTGCTATTGATTGGAGCACATACCTCCTTACTAAAATGGATCAGCATTTTGTTAAAGTCACCAGGGGTAATGTTACCAATGTTACATATGGATCATATTTGTCTGCCTTCTTGACCTATTCAGGTTTACAGAAGACTGTGCCTCCACCTCCTCCATCAGATTCCGTACCTCCTCCTCCACCTTCAGAAGAGTCAGAACCCATTGACATAGAGGATGATGATTCTCCGCCTCCCCTGGTCATACAGTGCAAACGCTTGAAACGGGTAGCGGATAAAGCTCCTTCTGTACTTCCCTTAGTACCTATCCCTGCTACCTCTGGCAGTGAACTCCTTGGGTATCTCACTTGTAATAACCTATTCAGAGCACATCGAGAAGGATCCTTGGAGATCTCAGTTCCTTCCTTGAACAGTCTCGTCTCAGGAGATGCCATTCCTTTCCTCTGCAAGGATATTCAAAGTTCCATTGAGTTGTCAGTGACAGCCTGTGTTCAACAGCTGTACGCATCTTTTTATGAAGAGCTCATGCAGTCCAAAGACCAGTTGCATAAGGCAACATCTGAGTTAGCTTCTGCTAAGGATACCCTAGCAAATTTATTTAAGCAAATGGAACAGCAAACCCAACTGGTTGCCACCCAAAGCGATGAGATTTCTTCATTGAAGACCTAGTTACTCGAGGCTCAATCCCAGGTTACTAGCCTTTCAGAGGAGAAGGAGAGGATGTCCAGGGAAGCGACGGAGTTCCAAGCTATCTTAGATGACAAGCTTTCAGCTTTACAGAGTGCTAATGACACAGTGGCCAACCAAGCCTCCCAAATCCAGCAGTTGCAAGATCAGCTTGCAAAGTCCCGCTCTGTTCCTCCAAGCCCTCCTGTTCCATTGATTCCTTCTCTTTCACAGCAGGACTTGGCTGCTCTTCAGAGACATGCTACTTTATGCCCTCTATTCCAAGATAAAGTGGAAAGATTGCAGTCCAGAATGGACTTGTTATGGTCTACCTTTGAACAGTTTCAGGAATATGTCTTACCTGACCATTCTTTCTTTGTCCACTACCACTTACAGAAGTTGGTCTTCTATATGAAGCTTTCCACGATGGATTTACCTTTTCCAGAGGATGGCTGGAGTGGGGCTTGGTCTGCTGAGTTGTTGACAGAGGTAGTCAGAATGGTCTTTGAAGATTCTGTCACGCCAGATACCATGTTGATGTCATACATGTATCTCCGAGGAGATTTGTTAATTCCAGATGAGGTAGATATGGCATGGTATGTGGGGGATGTGGTCTTACAGGCTGTTTTATATGTCAATCATTTGGAGTTGCGCATAGCTGATATGTTCCAAAGTTATTCCTCCAAAGTAGCTGATTGTCATGATAATTCGTGGCATCCCATGATTGATTCGGTGGTCCTCAATCAAAGACAAAACACAGCTCCTACCTTTGCCCAGAGTACTAATCAACTGAGGATGGATCTCTTAACCTATCTTTCCAAACATAATCCGTTTGATGCTACCTTCTTTGATGCCTATCATAGACGATCTCTCTTAGGACCTTCTGTTCCTACCCTCCTCTATTACCAACAAATGGCTCACTGCTATGCTATATATCTTTTCCTTTGTCAATCTAATTCCACAATAATTTTACCCTTTTTTTCCAACCTTCATCTTTCCCTCAAATTCCTATTTTCACTTATTGTTCCTTTATTGAGGATAGGGTATTTTCCCCTTCTCCACCCTGTCTTTCTCCATCCATTAATGTTCCCTCTACATTTCCTATTTATCAGTTAACACCGTTCCTTAGTGATTCCTTACAAATTTCTGCCACTCCTTCTTTAACCTTTTCTTCCTTTTATGATTTTTCCTATCCTTCCCTACATCCACTTTCCCTTATTCCACTACCCTCTCCTAACACTTCCATATCTCAACCACCTCAGTTGGTTAGTGACTGTGACGGGTTTGATAATCAGATTTCTAGAAGAAGGGGATGGAGTTCGGATGATTGCCTTACAGGACCGCAGATTAATTGGCCAGTAATTCCAGGAGAATGGACAGCTTCCAGTCAAGCTTATCAAAACTATGTTCATTTTGCCCAGCAGTATTCACAGTCTGCAGATCCCTCAGTGAGATTAACTGCTCACTTTGCTTGGTACCTGGCGTATATGCATAGGCACTCTCATAATGATTCAAAGCCTATTCCAAAGTTGTGCATGAATGTCAATGTTAGCATTGATTCCCAACAGTTGAAGATACTGTATTTTCATGCCCTCTGTTTGCCTAGCAGATACTTGGTCCTGTTGGAAAGGATGTGCTGTCTCCAATTTTTTCAAAATCCTCCCAAAAACTTTGTAGATGAATCCTTATCTATGGATCGCTTCCGACAACATCAATCTTTTAAGAGGGATCATCTTCATTGATACCTTTCCAATGTATGGTGGAAGCTTTTAATGAAAAACTCTCTTTTTGAAGGAGTCATTCAGATGGTTGTGTTGTGTATTAGTGTTTGTGTTGTGAGTTCATTTATGTCAAACGAACGTGGTGGTTTCCTATTGGATTTTGTGTACGAGCTACGTTTTGGAGATTTGTGGTGATGGGGTCGTGGTTGCAGAGTTGAAGCTGATGCTGATGAAGAAGAAGAAAACTTTTATATCCTTTACAAATTTGTTGTGATTTTTAGTTTGATAAGAGGTGTTAATTTCAAAAGGGTTTTCCTTTCTTTGTATTTTTATATCAGAAACAGGTTATAAGTTGGGGTTGTGGTGGATGGATCATTTTTGAGAAGATATTGAAGATCAAAATTGAGCTTTTCCATGAACTTGTATTCCCTTTTTCCTGGGTCGCGAGGACACTTCTTTATTAAGTGTGGGGATATGTTGAGTGTTGAAATGACTTGTTTTTTGGCTGATTTTTGTTGTTTTTGAGAGCTGAATGGTTGATTTTATGAGATGATTGATTGATTTAAAAGTGGTTTGAGAATGTTTTGGATGATATTGATTGTGTTTTGGAAGTTCATGATGTTTGTTGGTGGTTCTGTGATGTTCTGATAGGTTCTGATAGGTTCTGTATACCTTCTGTTTTGCTCTGTTTTGGTCTATTTTGTTCTGATTATCTTCTGTAAGGAGGGATGGAGTATTGATTGATGAAGAATGAGATATTGTGAAAGTTTATTGAATGGTTTGTAAGAGTTTGAAATGGTTTGAGAATGAATTATGTGGTTTTGATGACCTTCTGTAACCTTCTGTAGATCTTCTGTAGAGCTTCTGCTTCTGTTCTGTACTGTAGCTGTTCTGGTACTGTTCTGTAGACTGTTCTGTATGCTTCTGTAAGTGTTCTGTGGAATGTATGTGTGATTTTGGGAAAGTTTTCTAACCTTGGAAAGAGGTGAATACAAGTGCAAAAGAGCTGAAAGAAGTGGAAGAAGTAGCTGCTGAAGACTCAAGTGAAGACTAGAGTGAAGTGACAGTAGTGAGCTATGAAAAGACACAGTAGTGGCTCTGGTGACTCTTCATATCAGACATACCTCTTGGGAGGGGTATCCACGACCTAAGAAGGATTATTGAGAGTAATTTTTGAGAGATTGTAGTGAGGACATGATGTATTATTGATGGAGAGAGAGAGAGAGAGTCAGAGATAGCCAATTCTACTCAAACAGAGTGATTGTATATGAGAGATTGAGAGAGAAGACTATGAAGATATTGAAGATGAATACCATGTGATGTATTTCCATTCAAAGATGGTGTATTCCTTTGCTTTCTTTGTTCTATTGATGGATTTTGTGAAGATGTTGAAGAATATGGTTGATTCTATTAAAACCGTGGGAGGTCTACATGATGCTGCATGAAGATTTGTTGTGCCTGGTGTTCTTTTCTTCATTGTGATCATATGAAACATGATAAACAAGCTTGTTGATGTTACAAGATAGATTTTCTTGCAAGAGAATTCCCTTTTCCTCGGTGTTCCTCTCGGGGCTCCACCCGGATGTATTGGGGATGTATGCATTTGGTTTGACCATGATTTTGGCTTGAATTCGGGGCTGAAATCTACTGTTTAGAACAGTAAATACATGCTAGAATAATAGTGGGCTGAAGGTACTTTACAGGCTTTGGCACTTACCTACCGATACCGGATGTATGCTTTGAGCTTTGGCATGATGTCTCTGACATTTGGGGACGGCTTGGAGCATATGTAAGAGATTATGGGATGCTTTTGAGCTTCGCATTAGCTCCGTCTTCACTAGCATTTGGACCGACTTGGCATGCTCATGGACCGCCTATGCCTCATGTCTCTGCTTGACAGTTAGGCTTTTGCATTACATGCTTTGTTTCATGACATATGCTATTAGGTTCGTGTATGCCATACCGACATTTGGAGCTTGGATTTGGATGTATTTGAGCATTCCCGGCTTACTTGATCACTGATCTTGGTTGCTATTTGGATGTCATTGAGTTGACCGAGAGCTTATTTGGTCTTATGTATTGCTTCATGGTTAATACGACCGGTGCTTCATGTATGTCATGCTCTCTTGGATGCGCTTGATGCATTGACAGGGTCACTTATCACTGGTGCTTTCTCTTGGGTTGTTTGAGCTTCTGAGATCGCTTTGTACACCTTTTGTGCCAGTGGGAGCATTTTACATGCTTGCTTGACCTTTGACAGTTGCATGCTATTGGAGCACTTACATGTATTTGGAGCAGTTTATGTCTTGAGCAGCTACATACGCATTGAGACTTTGGGATCATACTCCGATCTTTATGGATATGCATTGATGTACTCTTGGTTCACAGGATGCTTATGAGCTGAGTCTCATATTTGGATCTTTCTCTTTGAGCAGACACCTATTTGTGTCAGGTTTTGGCAGTTACAGGAACACTTTGCCTAGAGTGTCTGGGGGTGTGCCTTTCACTGGCAGATGTTATTTTGACATGCTTCGGTGTTGAGCTCATGTTCTTTTCACTGTCATTGGCCTTGCTTATGTCAGTTTCATGCCGGCTTTGGACTTAGCATTGTTTGCTTGACATTGGATCCTATTTTGGGACAGTTTGCTCTCTAGATTGCATACCTGCAATTTATTACAGCAAGTAGTTATTGGTGGACTGAGGTGTACTTTTCATGCTGAAATATCCTGATTTGGTGTACCGCACCTAGTACTAAGTGGGCAGCAACTTTTGGCACACTTTGCTCGCCCTTTGGACCCCGTTTTGGTCATTTTTGGGCAGTTTCTGCAGTAAAACAGCAAGCAGTTTTGGACTGTTTGGGCAATTCCAGCCTGCATAATGGCGTCATCTTCGCATGATAGTGCCATCTTTAACATTACAAAGTTGGATGGCACCAACTACTCTTACTGGAATAGTCAAATATGGCAGGTTTTGGTGCAAAAATCTCAGATTAAGCCACTTCGGTTGAGTGGGGAGCAGCCTGAAACTATGGACAATGACGACTGGCTTGAACTTGATGAGCTATGCAAGTCCACGATTGTATTGTGTCTCACTGAACAGGTTCATTATAATGTATTTGAGGAAGCACAGAGTGCATGGGATCTATGGAATAAGATCAAGAATCTTTATGATAAGAAAAGTCCGGCGAGTCAGATGTACTGGTTGAAGTAGCTTATGGATCTGCGCATGAAGGATAATGCGACTATGTCTGCTCACTTGAGCCAGTTCCATGCTATACTGAAGAACCTGACTTCGCAAGATATCACCTTTGGAGAGGAAGTAACTCCTCTTTTCTTGCTTGGGACTCTGAATGAGTCATGGGATGTTTTCCGTACTGCTCTTTGTGCCTCTAGTGCTACTCTAAAATTGGCAGATGTTGAGAGTGCTCTTCTTCAGGAAGAGGTGAATCGCAAAAACTTGGATGCCTCTCGTGGTAGTCATGCTTTGACAGTTAGAGGCAGGAATGACAGGTATGACCGTGGTAATGGCCGAGGCCGTGACTCATAGAACGGTCGGTCTAAATCTCGTGATGGCAAGTCGCGTAGTAAGTCGCATGGGCGCAATGCAAATGTCACTTGTCATCATTGTGAAAAAAAGGGCCATATTAGACCACAGTGTCATGAGTTGCGCAATGAGAAGTGCAAGGATAAGGGAAAAGATAAAGTGCAAGAGAAGTCCTCTGATCACAGCATAGTACCTACGAAGTCCAGTGTCAAGATTGAGGAAATTAATGTCACGCAGACTGAGGAGTCCGATGGTGGTGATGAGTTTAAACTTGCAGCTAGTTCTTCTGATACTTCACACTTGACTGAGACACTTAGTATGTATGCACAGTGCTGGTTATTGGATTCAGGTGCGTCCTTCCATGTGACGCCTTACCGTGAGTGGTTTCACTCTTACCGTACTGTATCTGGATCAGTCAGACTTGGAGATGACAGGTCTCTTGATATTGTGGGCTGTGGAGATATTTAGTTGCAGTTTTCCACTGGCAGTTCCTTTTTGCTAAGGGATGTACGTCATGTACCTGCGCTTACGCGCAGTCTTATGTCTGCAGGACAGTTGCATGATGCAGGGTTTCATGTCTGTTTTGGGGATTCTGCCTGGAAGATCACCAAAGGTAGACTTGTGCTTGCTAGAGGGGCCAAGGCTGGCAGTCTCTATCCTCTTGTTGTATCTGGGTCTTCTGTAGACCATGTTTTGGCAATGGGCTCTATCCCACATGTATCACTTTGGCATGCCCGTTTGGGGCATATGTCTTTAAAGGGAATGAAAATGTTATCTGGTTTGCAGTATCTTCCGCCTTTGGATTCTGCATGTTTTGACTCGTGTGATCATTGTCTTTATGGTAAGCAGAATAGGTCTACGCATAAGAAATCGGGTAGGCCACGCATGAGTGAGCCCTTGGCATTGGTGCATTCCGATGTTTGTGGGCCTATGCCTTGCATGTCTATGGGTGGCGCGAAGTACTTTGTTACCTTCATTGATGATTTTTCTAGGAAAGTGTGGGCTTATCCCATAAAGCAGAAGTCCGATGTCTTGGCAGTTTTTCAGAGATGGCTTGCTCTTGTTGAGAACCAGACTGGGTATAGGCTGAAATGCCTTAGGACTGACAATGGGGGAGAATATGTCTCACGTGCTTTTGAGTAGTTTTGTGATGACATGGGTATTAAGCGTCAGTTGACCGCCCCTTACACCCCACCCCAGAATGGTTTGGCTGAGCGCATGAACAGGACTATTCAAGAGCGTGTGCGCTCTATGCTTAGCCATGCAGGCCTACCCCAGAGTTTTTGGGCTGAGGCAGTTAGTACGGCAGTGCATGTCATAAACCGATCGCCTTCCAGTGGATTGGATTTCCAGGTTGCAGAGGAAGTTTGGGCTGGTAAGCCACCCTCTTATGCGCATCTCCGTGTCTTTGGATGTGAGGCATTCTGCCATGTGCCCAAGGACAAGAGGAGTAAATTGGATCCAAAGAGCATTAAATGCATATTCCTTGGCTATGGTGAGTCAGGAGAGATGGGCTATCGCCTATGGGATCCGTAGGCGCGGAAAATAGTACGCAGCCATGATGTCGTCTTCCATGAAGACAAGATGCACAGGCAGCCTGAGAAGGTGGTTGAGATCCGCAGAGTGATCTTTTAGGAGGAGCCTAGAGCTCCAGCACAGCCAGTAGTACAGCTTGCAGCAGTTCCTCCACAGGGCCAGGGTGTTGGACAAGCAGTTAGACAGGCAGCAGAGCCTGCGGTGAGACGGTCTGCTAGAGACAGACGTCCACTTGACAGATTTCAGCCCTCTATGCATTATGTTTTGGTTACAGATGCAGGAGAGCCTTTCACTTATGATGAGGCTATGCGCAGGGGTGATAGTCACTCCTGGGAGAGGGCTATGCAGTCTCAGATAGATTCCCTGCATAAGAATGAGACTTGGGATTTGGTTGCCTTGCCTAAGGGCAAGAAGGCTTTACCATGCAAGTGGGTGTACAAGCTAAAAAGTACCCCTGGACACCCCAAGCCGGCATACAAGGCTAGATTGGTAGCAAAGGGTTTTAAGCAGGAACATGGTGTGGACTTTGATGAGGTCTTCTCTCCTGTGGTTAAGATGACCACCCTGCGCTTAGTCTTGGCTTTGGTTGCACAGCTTGACTTAGATCTATATCAGATGGATGTCAAGACGGCTTTTCTACATGGGGACTTGCATGATGAGATCTATATGGATCAGCCTAAGGGCTTTGCAGAACCTGGCAGGGAGCACCTAGTGTGCAAGTTGAAGAAGAGCTTGTATGGCTTGAAGCAGGCACCTAGGGAATGGTATCATAAGTTTGATGCCTTTATGCAGTCACAGGGCTATAGCAGGAGTGCTATGGATCCGTGTCTTTACACGAAGAAAGCCCGTGATGGCAGTTTGCTTATCTTGGTACTCTATGTTGATGATATGCTGATAGCAGGGAAAGCTCATGATGAGCTAGATGCTCTTAAATCTCAGCTGAAGAAGAGCTTTGAGATGAAGGATTTGGGACAGGCCTCACATATACTTGGGATGCGCATTAAGCGCGATAGGCATCAGGGGCTTTTGTATCTCTCACAGCGGGAGTACATTCATAAAGTCCTTGAGCGCTTCCGCATGTAGGACGTAATGCCTATTGGCTGTCCATTACCTTCTTATGTGAAGGTATCACAGGCCAATTGTCCACAGATAGATGAGCAGAGGGCCGAGATGGCCAAGATCCCTTATGCTTCAGCCGTGGGCAATTTGATGTATGCCATGATAGCCACTCGTCAAGATATTGTGCATGCAGTTGGTGTTGTGGCACGCTATATGGCTACGCCTGGCAGCAGACATTGGGATGCCGTGAAGGGTATCATGAGGTACCTGAAGGGCACAGCAGATATGTGTATTTGCTATGGCAGCCAGGATACAGGGGTTGTGGGGTACACTGACTCCGATTATGCAGGACATGCAGATAGTAGGAAGTCCACTTCTGGCTATGTATTCACCTATGCTGGAGGGGCTGTCTCTTGGATGTCCAGGGTTCAGAAGTGTATGGCTTTGTCTACCACTGAGGCCGAGTATGTTGTAGCCACTGAGGCTTGCAAGGAGGCCATATGGTTAGGCCGTCTAGTTGCTGACCTTGGGATTGATGCTACACCTACACTGCATTTGGATTCTATGAGTGCCATTCAGTTGGCTAAGAATCCGGTCTTCCATGCAAAGACGAAACACATTGAGGTGAGGTATCACTTCATACATGGTGTCATGGAGGACAAGTCTGTTGACCTTGTCAAGATCTCCACTGACGAGAATCCTGCAGATCTACTCACGAAGAGCCTCACTACTGAGCGCTTTGCCTTCCTCAGGAGGTTGATGGGCATTGGATGAGATGTCGCCTTTCCTCATCCCTTGTACCTATGTACATTTGTACTATCTTTTCTTTTCTCTCTCACTAGGGCAGATTCACCTTTAAGTGGGAGGTTGTTGGGGGTAAAGGCGCCTCCGCCGTGCCGCCCCGTGTATTACTACACTGACAGTACCTGCCACTGCACACTGCAGGTGGCGGGCGCCCGTCACGTCACTTTATTCTTTATTCTTTTAGTGACAGTTTGAATAAAGGAAGGCCCGGTCACACATTGTGACTGTTGGAGTTCCCATTTTTTGTCTCTCTCTTTTCTTGCTCTTGCTCTCCCGCCATAGCTCGCGTGCAAGCTTCGATCCTTCTCACCTTTCAGAAGTTGGGCAAGATTTGAAGAGGTGGACATTGGAGTGGCCAAAGTGGGCATGACCTTTGGGAGCCCAAGAAATTTTATGCCACATGAAAAGTTAGCAACAAATCATGGAGAGAGAGAGGAGAGAAGGCGCCATTAGATCACGTCCGAAATTTGCGCCAAGATGTTGGAGAGGCCATCTCCTACTTGTGAACAACCATGCCAACAAACATTGGCCCTTGCTTCCCTCCTGAATGCTGACTCTATCACTGCCCTTCGCCCGTCAATTGATGGCCTGAATGCTGAGATAGAATCTAGTCTTTCTCTCTCCTCCCTCTCTCTCTTCTAAGGGGGGATTCATGTGGGAAGAGAAAAGAAGAAGAAAGAATGGTGGAGGTTTGTCCGACATCGATCGGATTGCTCCACGGGCTGGAAATGGTGACTTGTGATCACCATGAGCATGAAGTGCTGCTAATTTTCAGATTTGCAGCCATGGACATGAAACCCGAAGCACGCAAATAAGCGGTAATTCAATGTTTTCAAAGAAAATTTGAGATTTTATGGCTTTTGATTGATAAAATGTTGTTCATGTGGGCTAAAAATTATTTATGTTGCTATTTTCTATGAGTAGTTGCTGTTCATAATCAGAAAATCAGAAAAACATGCATCTTGTGACTCAAAATAATACACTAAAACACGTAAAATATGGAAAATCAAGGGAAAATGATGTTTTTGGGCATAAAAATGGAAGAATAAATAGGAACACCAACTAAATTTTCATTTTTGTTGCAAGAAGAACTAAGGGCCATAGCCCATAACCTATTTTGAATTTTCATTAGTAAAATAATGTAGAAAATAAGGAAAATATAAGGAAAATAGAGGAAAACCACTAAAAAATAGGGAAAAAATGCATTTTGGGTACGAAAAATTAATGAAAATTAAGAACAATGTTTGTGAATGATTGTGGGGATTGAAGCATGAGGATTTGCCTTAGTTCATCCCCACCTTCTTGTTCTAGTGTGTTTTTCCCGCTTTTTACACATAAAATGATGGCAAAATGCCTTATGAATGTATATAACAATGCAACATTTGATCGATGGGAGGGTAGAGTGGTCAAAATGTGCCTAAATGTGGAGTAAAATGATGAAAAGATTGCTGTATTTTGGTTGCATGCCATATAGGTCGGTGAATAATTATAGAATGAGAGCCTAGTAGCACGAGGGATTCCTCGGTGCTAGGTTCGTGCAATGCCGCATAAGAACGGTAGTTGAAAATCATTGAAAGGATGTTTTCCACATGTGCACAATATTGATTTCATAATTGTTTGAGCACTTGGCATCCACAATGTGCATAAATCATGGAAATATTTAAAGGTATCAAAAATCCTGGATGCACAGCAATTGCTTTCATTAGGACCTTGACCCACGTTGAGTGAGAGACATGACACCCTAAGCCATAGGCTAGTCGTGGGGTCTAGGGGAAAGAGAAGTAAGGACAATGGTACATTCCTGTATACGATTAAATGGTACCTTGAGTGGATTTTGTGCGAAATGTTTATATGTTGAGCGACGCACTGAGGGGCCAATCCCCAAGGTGTAGGAGAGTCGCAGAGGGGTGGCGGCATTCAGCCGTTGGAGGACCCTCTATGTCTGTGCTTCGTGCCATTAGGCAATGTGTAAGGGACTCCCTCTGAGGAGTAGTGGGTGAGAGAAGAGTGGATTACAAACGACATAATACAAACGCAAGATATTTAGGAAGGCAATGTGTGTGTCATCAATGCTCCTGGCCGCGAGGCCGTGGGGTTGTTGAGCGCGTGTAATAGAGGTGTGGCTAGTGCACGAGCCAGTGCCGGCCCGTTCTAGGTTCCGTCAGCAAGCCTCTCTAGCTGGAGTAAGGTTGCTTAGAGTTGAGCCTCTTGAATGTCCACTCTTAGGCACCCATATCCAAGGGTTTCCCTCATAGTATCCTTGTGCTCACAATAGATCTTTGGGGATCCATCGCCGCATGGTCATACACCTACATTGATAGTGTCTGAGCTTTCTCTTAGGCTATGACTGATAGTTTTTGCATTTAGAAGCACGTTTCTGCATTCTACAAGGAGGTGGCACTTGTCGTTTTGGCACCCATATGAGCGTGGACTCCTTGGCCTTGTGAATGGCCTTGGTGGGCTTGGTTCTAGCAGTTGGAGCATGGGGTGAGATATGACAGCCCTTCTCCCTTGGCTTGGTCATAGGCGTGGTCGTAGGGGTCTCTATCAGTGGCTTTGCAATTGTAGAAGGATCAAGATAGCCCTTGCTGAAAGTAGTCACTATGCACACATTGCCTATAGCAAGATGGATGCGATCTAGGTTATAGTCCACATTGCAGTTCGTCTGCTTTTTAAAAGTGCGACCTAGTAGTGACTTATTACCAGCCCCCAAATGGACTGAGTTTAGCATTTTTGGGCTGTAATTTAGGTTGACCAATCCGTGTCCAATGGTGATGCGTTAAGATATTATAGTCGGCACCTTTGTCGATCAAGGCATCAAAAGAATACATCCGTTCTATAGTGATCGTGATTCGTAGGTAGGTGGGTGCCACTACTTCTTCATCTTGATCTGTCAGTTCGGTAATAGTGGCCACGCAGACATTGATAGGGGCTTCAAGCATAGGTGGCTCATGCAACGGATGGGAAGGAGGATTGTACTTTTTCATGCAACTGCCATTGAAAAAGCCTATTTCTTCACCTTCAAGTGTCTCCTATTCAACATTTCCCGTTCTACTAATTATACGTACTCCGAAAGGTCCTAGCCCTCGAAATTTCATTTTCTTTTTGTGACCCTTCATAGAGTATAGTAGAACAAGGTCCCCCTGATCAAAGTTACGCTGTTTGACATGCTTGTCAAACCACATCTTTCTTCATGCCTTCTCACAAATTAGGGAGTGGGTGGCTAAGAGTCGAGTCTCTGTGAAACGGTCTACCTCTAAAAAGTAGTTGTTCCAAGCCTCTCCTCCCTCCCAATGCTCTTGGGCTGCTATCCTTAAGCTAGGGACAAAGAACTCTAAGGGTAGAATGGCCTCCGTTCCATAAGTCAGCCTAAAGGGCATCTATCCTACAGCCGTCTTATAAGCTGTATGACAGGCCCACAAGGCTGCCATTAATTTGTTATCCCAATCTCCCATCTTCTCTTACACTCTCCCATCTCGAATCTATTCCGCCTTCTTAATCTCTTGAGTCTACTTACGGACGATGGCCCCCAAGTGAAGAATGTCACGTGCGGATGGCAATCCCATAACCAACAATAAAGCTTTAGACGAAGGCATCACCGTCAATCCAATTGCGGTTCCGGTCGTAAGTAATGTATTTCCAAATTGATAGATACTTGTTTTGATTCTTGTATGAGATACGTTAGGTCCATACTATGATGCACGCGTATAGCTCATTTCATCTCACATATTCATAAGATGGAGCTTGCAAAGTGCATATATTAAGGAAAGTTAATTGCACCTAGTTGCATATGGCTTATTCGTTGATAAAGCAATTACAAGGAAGAATTAGTCAAGGGTTATGAATAATATAGTCATTAAAAGAACGATATTAAAAGATTGTGCATACAAGTGCTAGGTGAAAGCATAGTCAAGGGTTATAAATAGCATAATTGCTAAAATAATATGACATTAAGAATCATGAATAGAAAGTACTAGTTTAGATACTTCAAAAATACTTAGCCTAAGAGCCCAAATATTAAGAAGAACTAGATTCTAGCTCAAGGCAAGGCCTGTTGGAGTCTAATTACTTGAGATAATCTTGCACTTATCTTATCAAGTATTTACACGTTATGCCTATAACATATTTTGATATATGAGGACAATTTCCTATTTGCTTCATGACTTAACTAAGAGCTAGTACAAGAAATTAATCATAAGGGTTAAAACTAAGATGTCTTGAGATCCGTCGAATAACGGTGACTTTTGCCAATCCAATTTCAGGGTTGGGTTATCAATCAAGGTAAGTGACCTATAGAACTTACATCATGAATAGTGTTTGAACCCTTAACATATGCCCTAGCCAAAGGAAGGAAGTGTTAAGAAACATTTTTGCATAGTATTGCTCTTAGATTCGAAGGGGGAGAGCAAATATACGATGGAAATGTTATATCATCTATTCTCGCATTGTTTGGAAAGAATGCAATTGGTTTTTTTGGTTGATTGAACAACATCCTAAATGCTTTTACATTCAACTGGTTGTTAGTTGTTATTTAGATGATTATTCCAAGTGCTTGTGATTTAAGGTAAATGCATAGCAAGGGTCTGTGATGAGAAGCCGCCATGGAAATAAAGGAATGTTTTCTTGGAAAATGATATTAGGGTTGAATGCCTTTTTTGTGCTTGATTCTTAAATGATTTAATTAAGGAAGGATATTTTGCACGGGTGGATCACCTCCATGATCGCATTGCGGATTTAGATTTGTATTACATTGACTTTTTGCAAGTGTACTACTATTTTACAAATTGACAAATAATGATAGTAAAAGATTATTATAAACTTGATCATAACTAACCAAAGCGAGGTATGTTTGTATTTTATCAATAAAATAAATTTCATTTTCTCTAAGAATTAGCAGAGTTCATACTTTGCTGGTCACATAATGGGCAATGTTGGAAAAGTTCTTCTCTTTCCAAATAATAGATGTAAGCTCTTCGCTAAGCATGGGTTGGTGTATAAACAAGCTTAAATTTGTATCCATTATGAATACTCACTAGAAATTTTTCTTTATACATGGCTCTAGTAGCCTCATTAAACATTGGTTTTTTAAAAAAACTCATTATTAAAGCGTACAAATTTGTGAATTATTTGTTGTGGTGGCAAGAACGGATATTGATTGGTGAAAACAAGTATAAATTCCATGTTCAATCAATATGGTTGACGAGAGAGAGAGAGAGAGAGAGAGAGAGAGAGAGAGAGAGAGAGAGAGAGAGAGAGAGAGAGAGAGAGAGAGAGAGAGAGAGAGAGAGAGAGAGAGAGAGAGAGAGAGAGAGAGAGAGAGAGAGAGAGAGAGAGAGAGAGAGAGAGTATGATCTCGATCTCTCATTGTGCATGTCTTTGCTAACTTGACATCGTGTTGTTGTAATAGTAATATTCATAGGCTATACTTTGAACTAATCATATGTGTGTACATGTGTGTATGAGCATATTAAGACTTCCAATATACACACATAAATATATGCACACATACATATGTATATCTATTAATGAGAGAGAGGCATAGAAAGGTATGGATCATTTTTGCTTGTAGTTTCACCGCTGGGTCCGGGATGTCAGCCAAGCTGATTCCATCCACAGTATGCACCGCTTCTTTCTTGACCCCCAGCATGGTGTAAACGTCTTGCCTCGGCCTTCTCTCTTTCTTTGGCACAAGCCCTAGGGCCTTTTCTATGATCGTTGCATTGAGGGGCACTTCGATTCTCCTTGCTTGCTCCCCTGTCCTTACTGTGACGGTGCCACAGTTCCTGCTTTTGTCGAAATTCCTCAGGAAATCCGCGCACATACTGTAATCCACTACTTGCCCCACCTTCTCCACGTACTTGTGGAGATGACATCTGTCCACTAAGTCTTTGATCGCGGGTTCCTCCATGATGGCTTCGCCCAGATTCAGTGTGTGCTTGAAAGTGAAGTGTGTGAATCCGTGCGTCTCGATGGCGATGCCGAATTTGGTCATTTCCTCTTCTGAGAATGGTAGTTTGCCTCTGTCCTGTCCTGCCATGGCGGTGACGTGTCAACACACCATGCCAACATTAATGCCTAACAATCGGCGCATTTCTAATTAGAACTAAGTTTGAGAGAAAAATAGATGGGCTTAAAGTGGGCACACTTGCTTAGAGGCTTGACCATTGCTATTGTTTTATTCTGCAATGTTCTTCCATAGAAACTTTCTTAATTATAACAATTTGCTAGCTAGATAACATAACTTTTCATCTTTGCTCTGCTCTTGGTCACCTTGCTCCCCCCTCCATCAGGAATATTTCAAAGAATCCTTCCTAGGATTAGCACAAGAAGGGCGAGGTAAGCACTTGTTCGTGTGGGTTGACTTACCTAGCCAATAGCCAATCATAGAAGTTTGGATTGTATTCGAGTTGGGCATGACAATCCAGAGTGGATGGTTGGATGGAGACTTGAGAAATGTAGGTCAAAATGTCGTGGAAGAGATCTTCGGTACTGAGGCGACTGGCAACATGTAATTCCTCTTGGGTGAGGAATTGGTCAATGTAGGGGTGGGTGAGCACATGGTCGTCCAAATGCTGATCATGGGTGATGGCCAAGACCCTAAATGAGATAGGTGCCATGTACGTGGGGTCATATTCGATAGTTTTGATTGCCCTGCGTTGCTCAGCATTGGTCATTATGCAACAACCTTTTTTCTCCCATTGGATCCTTAGTGTAAACCACTACTGCAAGAATGTGAAAGGTGAGCTTGCCATCTGTGTGAGCTCTTGTAGCTCCTATTCAGGAGCAGAACGCAGAGGCTTACAATAAGAAGTGATAAGTCTTCTGAGTGCAGTCTGATCCTTTGAGATTTCATCGTTTGCTATCAGTTCCGCAGCAATTTTGGGAACTTTAGTGGTCATAAGTTCGTATTCCTCCCAAGTGCATGGTATTGCACGAACATCCGAAGCAAGCGTTTCGTCAAGAAGACCTAGGTCTAGCCTCTCGTAGCTTCTAGCAAATGTAGTGAAAGTTTCATGTAACATTTTAATGCAGGTTATTAAATCATCCCTAGAAGTTGCGGAAAGGTCCTTAGCCAAAGAGAGGAAAGGTTGTATTGCATATGAAGGTTTAAGACCCTCTGGTGGGGCTGGTGCAAGTGGATTAGATAGTTGTGACTTCCTCATCGGTGTCACGGGTCGGGCCTCGCAATGGGAAGCACTTTGAGATGCTATAGGAAGCTCTAGAGGCATGGGGGTTGTACTTGGTTCTGAGTGAGCAGTTATCGTGGTTTGTAAGTTCTCAGGATTAGGTAGGTTTAGGGCCTGGGGCATTTTCTTTGGTCGATAGATGAGCTGAGGCTTGTTAGCCACCACTGGCCCTGGCCTGTTAATTGTGTTCTGGGCGCCACTTGTGCAAACCTTTCTCGTTAGGGTGAGATTGTTTGTAGATGAGCTTCCCAGTTGGCCCTTTTTAGGCACCCAAACCCAGGGATTGCCCTCGTGGTATCCTTGTGCCCGCAAGAGGTCTTTGGGAATCCAGTGCGGCGTGGTTGTGCGTCTACAACGATAGCACCTAGATTGCCTCTTGGGTCGGGATGGTTGATAATTTGGACGTTTAGGATCACACTTGGGTGGTTTACCCGGATGTGGTTTTTGCCGTTTTGGCACCCATAGAAACTTGGACTCTTTGGCCTTGTGAGCGCTCCTGGTGGGCATGGGTCTGGGGTTGAAAACTCGGCACGAGGCCGTAGTTTCCATTTGTTTAGACTCGGGCTGAAGCGTGGTCGTAGGGGTTTCTATCGGCGGCTTCGTAAAAGTATGGGAGTTACAGCAGCCCTTGCTGAAAGTCGTCACTATGCGCACATTGCCGATAGCAAGATGTATGTGATTCAGGTTGTAATCCACATTACAGTTGGTTTGTTTCTTGAAAGTGCTACCTAATAGTGATACATTACAGTGTCCTTAGTGTCAAACAACACATGGAAGAAGGCCGGTAAACTTTCAGACTCGATGGAAACGACCACCTTGCATTTCCCTAGGAGTGGGTAAGCGGTACCCCCAAACGGGGTGAGTTGAGCGTTAGTGGGCTGTAGTTGCAGTTGACCAATGCATGTCCAATGGTCATGTGTTAGGATGTTGTAGCCAGCACCTTCATCAATCAAGGCGTCAAAAGAATACACCGCTCCTACTGCAACTATGATCCGCAGGTATGCCGGTGCCACTACTTCTTCGTCTTGATCTGTCGGGTCAGTTACAGTAGCCATGCGGACGTTCAATGGGGGTTCTAGCATGGGTGGCTCATGTAATGGATGTGAAGGAGGATAGTACTTTTTAATGCGGATGCCATTAAAGAAGCCTATTCCCTCACCGTCAAGTGTCTCCAACTCGACATTTCTGGTCCTACCGATTACGCATACCTTGAAAGGCCCTAGCCCCCGAAACTTCATCTTTTGTTTATGTCCTTTTACCGAGTACAGCAGAACAAGGTCCCCTTGTTCGAAGTCTCGCTACGTGACATGCTTGTCAAACCACATCTTTCGTCAAGCCTTTTTATAAATCAGAGAGTGAGTGGCAAGGAATCGGGTCTCCGTTAAGCGCTCAAGTTCTACTAAGCGGTTGGTCCACGCCTCTCTTCCCTCCCAACGTTCCTGGACTGCTAGCCTCAAACTAGGGATGAAGAATTCTACGGGCAAAATGGCTTTAGTTCCGTAAGTCAGCCTAAAGGGTGTCTGTCCTATAGCCGTTTTATAAGCTGTGCGATAGGCCCACAAGGCCGCCATTAGCTTGTTATCCCACTCACTTCTCGAAGTAGACACGACTTTTGTAAGCACATTGACTAGAATTTTCTTTGTGGATTCGGCTTGGCCATTAGCTTGAGGGTAATAGGGAGAGGACTTCTAATGAATTATTAGGAAGATAGAGAGCAAGTGGGCAATCACTTCATTAATGAATTGTGTGCCTTGCTCTCTTACAAGTTCAACTGGACAACCGAACCGTGAAATGATCTGATCCCACAAGAATTTTGCGGTGGTCCTCGTATCGTTCTTCCTCGTGGCTCGTGCCTCTGCCCATTTCGTTAAATAGTCAGTTGCCACTATGATGTATCGAGCTTGGGAATATTGTGCTGCAGGACTGAAAGGCCTAATAAAATCGATGCCCCATTTTTCAAAGGGTTGTCGGGCTATGACAGGGGTCATCTCCATCTTGTCCTTTTGCATAGGCACTTTGGTCCTTTGGCACTTATTGTAGCGCTGTACAAATTTAGCTGCATCGCAGAATAGGGTGGGCCACCGTAGCTGGAATTGTAACACCTTTCGGGCTGTTGTGTCCCCACTAAAATGCCTGCTAGCGATTCCGCCATGTGCTTCGTTTAATGCGTCGTGCATCTCGTGCTCACACACGCATGTGCGCAATAAACCGCCTTGTCCTAGCCTGTAGAGTTGGCCAGCTATCAGTTGGTAGGGCTGAATTTTTACGATAAGTCTCTTCAGATTGGCCTTCTCAATGGGTCGCTCTGGTAGTCCATTTTCTAGCACTTGCACTATGTCATCGGCCCAATATGGCGTCAGATCCGCTCTAAACAATTCTCGTTCACTAGACAAGTTAAAAAGATGGGCATCCGGTGAATCATCAGGCATGCCTTGTCCAACGGCTTCTCCTGTGGGTATGCGGGACATGTGGTCAGCCATGCAGTGCTGCTTTCCTTTGCGTAAAACCACAGAGAAGTCAAACTCCAGTAAAAGGAGTGACCATCTAGTTATGCGCCCCGTAGCGCAAGGCTTGTTCACAAGATACAGTAGGACTTGATGGTCAACGAAGAAGACAAAGGGAGTGGCCAACAGGTAATGCCTAAATTTCTTTACCGCAAATACCATGGCCAACCTCTCCCTTTCTGCCATGGAATAGTTCATCTAGGTTCTTGTGAGCTGCCTGCTGGAAAAACTCACTGGGTAATCCAAGTTATGCTCACCAGGTTGGCATAGCACGGCTCCAATAGCGAACTTAGAGGCGTTTATGTGCACATGGAACATTACGTTCTAGTCTGGGACTGGCAAGATTGATGCAGTCGTAAGAGCCTTTTTCAATTCTTCATATGCACGCTCGCATTCCTCCGTCCACTCAAACACTATCAATAGCTTGTACAAAGGTCTAGCTATTAATGCATAATTTAGCACAAATCGTTGATAGTATCTAGTGTGTCCCACGAAGCACTGAATTCCCTTGTAGTTGTCGGGTGGTAGTAGGTCAACAATGACTCTTACTTTGGAAAAGTGAGTGGCAATGTCGTTCCTTGACACTACGTGCCCCAAGATGCACCCGTGTTTTACCCAGAACTGGCACTTTAAGGGGTTTAGCAAGAGGTGGTACAGCCTACACCTTTCAAAGATAGCTCGCAATTTCTTCAAGTGTTCGTCCCAACTAGAGTGTAAACATAGATCATCTACGAACACTTCCAGTTCGCGCCTAAGCATGTCTTTAAAGATGGTGCACATTAGGCACTGGAAAGTTGTGGGTGCATTCATTAGCCCAAAAGGCATGACAATATAGGCAAATACGCCCTATTCCGTGGCAAAGGCAGTCTTGTGCTTGTCGTCGGGGTGCACTTGCACCTGATTGTAACCTGAGAAGCCATCCAGAAAACTGTAGGCTTCCTTCCCTGCTACCCTCTCCAACATGTGCTCGGTGTAAGGTAAAGGATAATTATCCCTTTTCGTAGTGGCATTCACTTTTTTGTAGTTTACGCACACTCGGATTTTTCCATTTTTCTTCATGACAATCATGATAGGTGACACCCAGTCCGTGTGCTCGATCTCATATATGAAACCTGCCCCCATGAGTTTGTCAATCTCCTCCTTCACTGCATGGGCGTGTTTAGGATTCATGGGGTAAGGTCGTTGTTTTTTTGGCACTGCATCTGGAATCATTGGGATGTTATGAGTCATGACCCTAGGGTCGACTCCCTTGAGTTCGTCCAATATCCAGGCAAACACGTCGATGTACTCTTGCAAGAGCGCAACAAGTTTGGTCTCTTCCTCTTTCGCCAAGTCATCTGTGACGAATACCTATCTTGGTTTTTTGCCTTTCCCATCCAAGTTAACCTCTTTGACTTTGGCGGGTCCCTCTATTGGTTCACTAGTCTGACCTTGTCTTTTTGCACCTAGCAGGACCACCACTCTGTCACCCTTTTTAAATTTTGTAAACCATTTGGGTAGATCGTGTGGTTTCCTCTGCCTTTCCGCTTCCGAGCCCCTTTCTTGCTTCCTGGCCTCCTCTTTTAGCCTCCTGCGCCTCAGGTGGACTGGCAAGTCTCCCTTGGTGCGTCTGACCTCAGAGGGTTGCAGTATCTCGGGATCACTCTCAGTGCTAACTTCCGACTCTGAGTTGAACTAGCATCCTTCACTTGAGGAAGGTGTTTCCCCAGGGGGTCTTAGTTCCGTAGGTGAATCTGTCTTGAGCACTGGGATTACCCATCATTGTGCTACTCTAGCTTGCTCGTAATCTACGGCTTCTATTCATTCTAGCCAGGATCTTTCACACTCCATTAGTATGACTCCTTTTTCGTTTCGACTGAGCCCTTCTTTCTTAGGCCTTAAGTCTGCCCTGATTTGCTCTATCGCTTTTCCCTCCATGTCGTACTCTATCGTGTCTACCTCTTCTTCACTCTCTTCTCCTGCAGAGCGACAGTCCTCATACTCCTCATCGTCCAGGTCCTGTTCTTCTGACTGCTCATCATTCCCTAAGCTTCCCTGTTCACTCTCCTTGTTGTCAGAACTAAAGCCTAGTTATATAACAAGTTCAGGTCATGGACTTTGTTCCATTTCCATTCTGGTTTAGCTAAAAGGTCATGTAGAGGCTTTAAATTAGCGGCCAAATTGCCATTCAATTTATCGGTCAGATACTCTACGATCTCCTGAAGCTCTAGTTTGTTGTTGGGGATGCGAGATGAGGTCAATTTGCCTGGGTTGAGTGAGCTTCCTACCATCATGCAAAGCGGCACAACTGGCTCCTCAGTTGGCATGATGGCGGTTTTAGTAGCCTGCTGATGTGGTCCTTCCTCATTCGAGAATGGTAGGTCAATGGGTGCCAGTACGTCATCCGATCCCTCTCATCCTCAGGGCAAGGAATATATCTAGCTAGCGATCCATAGGGCTTGGTCGGTTGAGTATTGCCTTTTAGCATGGCTGAGAGATCACTGTAATTTTGTTCCCTAGGAAAATCAATCCATTGCCCCAATCCTCTATGACTCGTGCATTCCTCATCCAAGGTCGGCCTAATAGTATGTCGTAATCCACTCCCTTCATGACAATGAAGCTTACCGAGAATTACACACCGGCAATCTTTACCGGCCAATTCTTTAAGACCCCAAATGGTCTTACCTTCATTCCATTTGCTAGCATGACATTGAATCTAGCGGTCTCTACGGAAGGATTTCCCCATGCCTCTAGAACCGCATGGTTTAGCACACTAACACCAGTGCCTGTATCTACAATTCCTTTCCGAGTCATGTCTCCTAAGGCTAGGATGGGCAAAACTGCGTGCATTTCAGTGCCTTCCCAAAAAGCATTGATGTGCAAAAACTTAGGATCTGCGTGTAGAGTTAGACTTGGGATCCGTGTAACTACATCGTGATCTTGCGGATCAGTGCCCGCAAGTTCCGTGTGTCCCTCGATTGAGTCTTTTAACTCCTGCCACAAGGAGTGATTTTGCCTAAGCAGATCCTCCAGGCTTAGAGTTACTCGGGTGGACATCAAAGTTGTGAGGAGGCTATTGGACCCTTGTCTTCCTCTAAGGCTGGCAGTTCTAGGCCATGCATCTTGTCTGCCCTGGTAAGCTTCCCCCCGGCCTGCTGCTGAGCCACTTTTAGTGGTGCAAGCATGTTCCCAGCCTATGGTTTTGAGGGTGAGACTGGTGTTCTAACACTGGAGAAGTCGTCCATAGGGTCTTCCAATATGGGTTCAGCATCTTCAAGGTGCTTTTGGGCATCCTTGACCCACTCCTTGACCTTGGCTATAGCTTTGAGTTGCCGTTTGGGATGGGGATATTCCCCTACCTTGGCACTCCCTAGCTCTGATGTCTTAGGAGCCGAGGTCTTTGCCTCTGTGTCTATGACCCTCTTTCCCATTACCAGCGTAGTCGTTTCCTCGGTTTTAAGGGTTATCTTCGCATCAATTCTCTTTTTCTATCTCCTCCGGCTTTTCTTCCCTATTGAGGTTGCATCAAGGTTACTTGGCCCTGGTAAGGAGATGCTTGCTTGTTTCGTTTGAGCTCGCGTTATAGCATGTAGTGGGATGGGCGTATCCTCACTATCGAAAGTTTCAACTTCAAAGAGCCCCAAAGGCACTGATGGCAAGTGGGCATCGCTCATTGATGGCTTCCGCCTAGGACAGTCAGGAAATAGATGTGTGATTCCACACTCTGTGCATCAGAGATTCGCTTTGTCCTTGTTAGCTTGTTCTCGCTCTGGGCAGCGTGATGAAATGTGGCCTGGGTGGCCGCAAGTCCAGCATGTGACCAGATCCTGGCTTGGCCCTCCAAAGCCTTTGCCTCATCCTCTTCCTAAAGCCATCACCGACACTAGGCCAATAGTCCATCAGGACTAGGTTGCCCTCCTCTTCGTAGGATACATAAGGCTTGACATATGCCTCTTCCTCATTAGGCTCCTCCACAAAGTGAACAAGAGCATCGCTAGGTGGGTAAGTCACAAAAGGCCCTAGTGGCCTAGGTATACCAGTTGGGTTCATCTCCAGCCTAGGCACAACAGGTCTTGGGTCAGTTGGTGCTGGAAGAGCTAACTGGGTTCCCCTGCCAAATAAATTAGGTGGCCTATTACCTAAGTATGGAGGGTTGTACCGTTGCGTATATGGGAGTCTCCTCGACATTCTGCAATGCGCTGCATCATGTCCAAATCTACCGCAATTTGAGCACGGCCGAGATCTAGGATCTTGACACTCCACTGGGAGGTGATTGCCACTGCAATACACACATTGTACATGTGATCTCACAGGCTTTCTAACGAGCTCTTGCAATCGCGCAATCTCCAGTCTCATCTCTGCCATCCCTTGGTCATGGTCTACACTCTTTCCCTTGTCCTGCACGCTAGCAGTTACTTTTTCCTCTAAGATGGCTGATCTCTCAGGGTCCCTCTGGCTCACACTATCTCGGTTGGTAATCCTCATGCTACGTTCCCTGGGTTGGTCATCTATGCGTATTGCCTCCTCGAAGACTCAAGCTAGCATGTCTGGTTGTAAGGTGGAGTTACTGGCCACTAAGTCTTGGGGTCTCCTCCTACTAGTGGGTTCCTTAATGTTATTAGGTATCCATATGTGTTCCTTGTTATTTGAAAGCAGCGCCAACCCTTACTCACACGTTGTGCTTAGTGCTTTCGTGGTGGTTGGTACAAAAACAGGCTTTTCTCTTTTCTTGCTCTGTAGGTTTAGTGGAGCACAAAAGTGAAATGTCGATGCAAAAAGAGTTTAATGCAAACTCCACCTTGTTTCTACCCACGTTCTGAGCCTAATTTGAGTTTTCAACTCAGTTCATGGCTATTCTATGGTCCTTCCGCACCCTGAGTTTGATAAATCTCTGAGGTTCTAATGGCCAAATTGGGTTTTGGGGGTGTTCAGGGTTGCGTCGTGGGGTCAGGTCTGTGGTCAGGTCAGCAAAAGATCCTTACTTTGTGTTCTGGCAAGATGGTCCGATTCTGGGAATAGGACTGGGATGGTCCAACTCTGAGAGTCGGACGGTCCGATTCTGGCAATCAGACCAGTCTGGTCGGACTCTAACAGTCAGATGGGGGTTGTGGTCTGATTCTGGACTAGTCCGAGTCGGACAGGGGTGGGTTCGATTTCTTTGATCGGACGAGGTGTCTGATTGGACAGGATGGTCCGAGTGGTCCGATCGGACAATTGAGCATCCGATTATAAGGGGCAGTCCGAGTGCCACGTGGCACATCTGATCGGGATGGTCCGATTCCGAGAATCGGACCAGTTTGGTCGGTCCGATTCTGGAAGTCGGACGGTCCGACTCCAGAACTCGGGTGATCCGATTCTGGGAATCGGACCACTGTAAGGTTGGTCCGACTGCATCGGCGGCGAGTGCAATTCCAGGGCGTTTGAATCCTTCCTAATGCCTACTGCACTCAATCATCACAAAACATCCCATAACCGATTAGAGCGCGAATCGAATGCGCCTTGAGGGGGTTGCATTTCCTTGTCCTGTGAGCTAGAAACTCTCTCTCTCTCTCACAAACAAAGCCAACTAAGAAAATGGGTCTGTACTAGCCTCCTAGGCCTCTTAAGGTTCTTTCCTAGCATTGCAACACCTTACAGCCTGTTCTCTGTCCCTGTTTCACCCAGAAGCTTGAATCTGATCCCTTGTTTTCTTGTTTCCAGCAGCAGGCCAAAACCTCTATTTTCTCTGGTTTTACCCTAATCTAACCTTAATCTAGTGCAGCCAATATGAAAAACATAAATGTAGAACAGTAGTCCTAATCTAATGCTTCCAACAAACCCAAATACTTACCTGTTCCTCAGATTAAAACCTCCTAAGTCTCCTAGTTATCTCGAGCACTGGTTCAAGTTGCAAACCCTACTTCCATGCTCGATCTGATGTGCGCGATGCTCAAAGCTCGATTCCGCCGGTCCCGGCAACGGAACCAAAATGTGGGAGCTCTTCAAGCTCTACCCCGAGACCTACGGACCACTTATTGCTCAAGTGTTTCCAACCGAGCAACCATGGCTACCTCTCACATAGCCGACGTGCAATGCCTACCTTACGGGTGTAGTGAGCTTACCTTGATGCTCGATCGAGTACCCTCCTCTCTCTTGCACACCGGTAGCTCCACGATCCTTGAGGAAAGCTCAAGCAACCTCAATCCCTCTCCCATGAGCTTCATCCTCCATAGCCACGCACGAGACAAGAGAAGAGAAGAGAGGAGGAGAAGATGAAGAGAGAAGATGGAGAACTCCTTCTCCAAGATCCCTCACCCTCACGCAATCACTCCCTCACTCCCTCACACTCTCTCAATCCCTTTCTCAAGCACAAGTAGGAAGGCAAGAAACAAAAGGAGAAGAAGAAGAAGCTTTCTGCCACACACGAGAATCAGCTCCTCATTCACTTTTTAACTTTATATACATGCCCTAATTTCCATGGGCGGTCATCCCCCTTTTTTTACATGGCTGGCCATTAGCCTAGGCCCCTTTTCTCATTGTCCGTCTATCCTCCTAGCTTCCTTTCCACCGCTTGTTTACATTTACAAATTGCACGGATGAGATCTCGGCGCTCTTTTACAAGATTTTAGGGTGCGCCTTTTCTATTTTAAAATGCGCCTTTCCCCTTCGGCATTTTCCTTGGACTTTTAAGGTTGCCCTTGCGCTTTTGGTCTTTTTTCCTCTTCTTTCTTCAGTCGGGCTACCTTTTTTTCACCTTTGCCCTGCGTCTTTTCTGCTTTCTTTTGCTTTCTTCGTGTTGGGGTAAACATCTATGTTTTTCTATTCTTAACCAAACATAGTCATCAACTTTGAAATTCATGGCCTGTCTTTTCTTATTGGCTTGTTTTGTATATGATTGCTGGGCTTTGGCAATCATGTCTTTAACTTCATAAAAAATAGTAGCGTGCATGTTAGCAATATCATCAGCACTCTGAATTCTATTTGATAAAGATGCAACAGGTGTAGACAATCTATAACCATAAATCACTTCAAAAGGTGCTTTCTTTGTAGCTATGTGTGGTGTATTGTTATATGCAAACTACATAAATGTAAATGTGTATCCCATGTCTGTGGTTTAGAAATAGTGCAAGCACGTAAAAGATCTAAAATAGTACTGTTAGTGGCTTCTGTTTGTCCATTAGTTTTAGGATAAAATGTAGATGAGAAATCAATATTTGTTCCTAGGTTAGCAAACAAAGTAATCCAAAAATTATTACAGAATCTAGAATCACGATTTGAAATAATAAGTTTTGGTAATCCATGATTAGTGAAAACAATTTTCAAAAACAATTATGCTGCCTGAGATGCTGTTAAAGTTTTCTTGAATGGAATGAAATATGCTTGTTTACTAAACCTATCTACAACAGTCCAAATCATATCATGGTTAGCTTTAGTATTAGGTAAACCAGTAATAAGATCCATAGAAATCTGTTTCCATGGTCGTGATGGAATAGATAAAGTCATAAGTAAACCATACTGTTTACCATGATGTCTCTTAACTCTTTGACAAACCAAACATTCAGAAACAAAGTTAGATACATCAGTGTCCATATGTGGCCAATAAAAATCTTCAGTCAATGTACGCAAAGTAGATATGATACCTCTATGACCTTGATATGGGGGACAATGAATTTCATTCAAAACAAAAGATCTAAATGGAACTGTAATACATAATCTCTTTTCATAAAACATGAATCCATCAGTGTAAGACACTGAATCAATAGGAATCCAGTTATTTCTAACTAATTTATTCCAATCAGATTGAAAAGTAATGTCCTGATGATAAGTATCTTTCATAGGGGTTAGAGAATCAAATGATATGACAGAGATGTTATGAATGGTCAATCTTCTACTTAATGCATCAGCTACTACATGTTCTTTACCTGGTTGATACTATATAAGGGGATGAAAACTCTGAATGAAAGCTGCCCATTTGATATGTCGATCAAATATTTGGGGTTGACTAAGAAGATGTCTAATACTTTGTTGGTCAGCCTTAATCAAAAACTCAGAACCCATTAAGTAATGTTTCCATTGTCTTAAAGCTTGTACAACAACTAATAATTCTTTATCATAAGTGGAATATTTAAGTTCGGATGGTTTCAGTTTACAGCTAGAATAGGCTATGGGATGATTATCTTGCATAAGTATGGCTCCTATTCCAGATCTACTAGCATCAGTAACTACTAAAAAGAATGGTCTATTGAAATCAGGTAGTTGTAATACAGGAGTATGGGTTAATGCATGTTTCAATAAATCAAAATATTTTTGTTGATTATCAGACCAATGATAAACAATACCTTTCTTTAAAAGTTTAGTCTAAGGCAAAGCAAGTAATGAAAAATTTCGCACAAACTTCTTGTAAAAACTAGCAAGACCTAGAACAAAACGTAACTCATGCACATTTTTGGGTACAGGCCAGTTTAATATTGCTTCTATCTTCTTAGGATTGATTATCTTTCAACAACTTGAAAACCAAAGACAGATGTTCATAACGCTCTTTCTCATTTTTACTGAATACCAAGATGTCATCAAAGAATACTATAACACAATGCTGATATTTCAAAAATATGTGATTCATCATTCGGCTAAATGTAGCAGGTGCATTAGTTAATCCAAAAGGCATCACTAGAAATTCATAATGTCCAAATTGTGTTCTAAATGCAGTTTTGAATATATCAGATCTATCCAATCTCACTTGATAATAGCTAGATTTAAGATCTATCTTACTAAATATGGCAGAACCTTGTAGTTTATCCATAAGATCATCTACCCTAGGAATTGGATATCTATTATTTACAGTAATCTTATTTAGGGCACGATAATCTATGCACATGCGATAAGTATTATTCTTCTTTTTTACCAACAAAATAGGTGCGCCAAGTGGAGAACTACTAGGTCTAATTAATCCTCTATTTAATAATTTCTCAACTTGATTTTGAATTTCTTTCTGTTCAATTTGATTATGCCTATATGGTGCTTTACATGGTGGTTGTGTCTATTTTGTGGTCTTCAGGACATGAAGGAGATAGTCCAAGTGGTAAATCTTCAACAAAACAATCTTTAAATTGTGTAAGGAATTCTTTATGCCTAGGGTGCATATGTTTTTCTTTAGCTTGAAGTTCACTCACCCAAATTAGATAAGATTTACTGCTTTTACGTAATGCACGTTTCGTTTGAGTATGAGTAAGCAGTGCAAAATTATTAGATGTGTGCATACCATACAATGTAATGTGTTTTGCTTGAAAATGAATTTTAATTGAATGCGTGGAATAATCTATGTCAAGACTATCCTGATGACGGCAAGGCATACCTAGGATAATATCATTGGACTGTAAAGGTACAACTAGGAAATTCCTTTGTTTAGTGTATTCTCCAATTTTAATTTCTAAGTCATGCACCTCTTGTGTTCCATTATACCTTGTGCCTAAGAATGCTGCTTTAATATGATAATGCGTAGGAGTAGTTTGTAATTTCAATTCTTTCACTAACTTTGCAGAAATAAAATCATGTGTACTACCATCATCATGCAAAATAATATTTTCTTTTCCATGCACTAAACATTTCATTGTCAACAAAGAATGTGGAGTTGGCATACCTGGTAAAGTATCTAAAGGAGTAGCAATGTCGTCCTCATCTTCCGTAAAGTCAGGCATTTCCTCATGTTCTTCATCTTTCATTGCTCCAAGATAATTGATATAGACAGGTGGCTTCTTCGATTGGCAATTGGCTGCTAGATGTCCAGGTTGATGGCATTTGTAACACACTATAGGTTTGGCTTTAGATACATTGTTGGCAATGGCAGGAAGTCTAGGAATATTAGGATTTGGCTGTGAGGATGGCTTAGGATTTTGATTGATATTTGATGGCAAAGCAAGTGGTTTTGTCCAAGACTTACGGAAAGATGATGAAGGAAATCGACTTTGATTGAATCATCTAAAATTTGAATTGAATTGCTTAGAACCATAGTTACCATTTGCTTGAAATTGTTGTGGACGTTTGTCTCTTCCTCGAATCTTGTCTTTAGTGTCATGAGCTAAAGAAATTGCATTTTCAAGGGTTGCAGGCTTGAACATATTGACTTCAACATAGTAATGCCCAAGTAATCTAGACATAAACTTGCGCTTGTGAGTCGCTTCAGGTACGTCTTCAAGCATTTTGAGTTGCAGTAGGGCATTCCAAAAATGTTCGGTGTACTGGGAAATAGGCTCACGATCTCTTTGCTGAAGAAGATCCCATTGCTTTATGGCTTTTTCATGGAATTGTGGAGGAAGGAAATTCTGCATAAAATTCTTTTTGAAACTCTCCCAGGTAGTGGGACAATCTATGCTCTTACGAACCACGGTCCACCAAAGAGATGCTCGATCACTAAATGATTAGTGACACATTTAATTTTGTCTTTTTCAGTGTATGTCTCTTCATGAAAGTAATCATCAAACTGACTGATGAATGCAAGAACTGTCTTTCCATCTCGGGTTCCATTGAAAGTATGAAATTTGAAATTTCTTTTACTTATCTTTGTTTCCTTGCGGATGGATTGAGCTTCGAGAGTCGCATCGATGGTTCATCGGATAAGATCTTTGGGTTGTGGTCCATCTTTGTCGGTAATCGATCATTGCAAATTGGCCAATTGAACTTGCAAAGCTTGTCAGGCTCTTCATTCTTTATCAAGCTACATCATAATTAAATCTAATTTTTGTTCCATCGTAGGTTCAAGAAGATCGACCTCTCTAGTGTGAGTACACTCGTTTCACCATCGCGACCTCAATCGGGGAACGTACCCACACCACATGAGATGCCACAGAAGGCAAGACCAGGAAGAAGCATGTCAGCAAGCTAACCACGACATTTGGCCAAAGAGTGCTAACCAAGGAGGAAGGCAACCGCCCAGCAACCTCCTCACCACTTTAGTAACCACTCCAGTAACAATGAGCCTAGGAGATTTGCTTCGGTAGCACCCTCCCTTATGGTAAGAATTAAAGTACTGGGTGGAGGGAAAAGGGGAGCATACTGCCGCTGACTTGCAAGAGCAGGACGTAGTCACGCTGTCAAAGAGTTTTCTGTTCATGATATAAATCATAGAGTTCTTATGTTTACAGACGAACTTCATTAGGATTCACATGAGGAACTTTCATACATAATTCAGTCATTGTTACCCAACATCTGACTCAGATATCACTTAATTTCATAAGTTCTTTTGTAGCTGTCATACAATTTTCAGTTGTACCATATATATTGATAAAAATTAAGTCTATGGGAACCCACAATTTGATCAAGTGGAGGTAATTGATAGTCTCCAGGCTAAGTCACATTGGTTCAAGAGGAAAATTTTCCTGGAAATCAAGAGAAGTGCCAAAAGTCCACTAGGTTTGTATGGGACCTGGAATAATGGACTTATATGACTTATAAGTGACCTAAATGGTCAAATTGAAGTGTGGGAGCTGAAGGGAATGCAGCCCACATTTTTCGACGCAAAAATCAGGCATGCATATCTGTGGCAGATGGAAGATGAACTGTGGTCTATGGTGCATGCTCCAAAGCATGTAAGCTCAGGGCAAACTAAAACTAAAGAAGGAGATACAAACAAAGAAGGTGAGAGCTCTTCTTGCCCGTCCATTTGGTATGACAAAAATTAATGGTATGATAGTCCATAAAAGGGGGAAACCTGAGGAAAAGTATTCAGCCTGCTCTTATGTACATCTTCTTTCATTCTTTTACCATATTCATGGTCCAATGAAGCCCGTCTTGTACCCAAGTACTTGAGTGACTTTGGGGGCAAGCAAAGGGGAAGATTTTGAAGGTGTACGGGCTGTTTTGGACTGAAAAAACCAGTCATAAATAGGGCAGCCCACTATTCTTGTCCATTTTGATGAGAAAACAAGTGATCTATGTGGTTGTAAGAGAAGGAATTGACCTCTTAACATCAGGGCTTCATATGTGAATGATCAGAGAAGCTTATTCTTGGGATTATGTGCACTTTTGGAGCTTGATTATGGGCTGGAAATTACTGTTTTAAAACAGGGCTGAAGTAAATTTTATGCTTTGTCAATGCATTTCATGAGTTTTTGATCTATGTCTTGGATGTAGTAGAGTCTACCATCAAAATACTTGTATCTTGGAGTTGTTGTCCATTAATGTTCATGAAATCGAAACTGTTTGAGCTTACATTTGGAGTATGCATTTGGATTAAATCTGAGATAATCCCTAAATGTATTGGCTTATTATCCACATATGCATTTGATGTAATCAAGACAAAGTCTTTCATTCCATTCATGTATGCTAAGTAAAAGAAAAATCTTGAGGTTTTCTTCTTCAACTAAATCATCTCAAAAACCCAAATCTTATCAAACCCCAATCTTTTCTCCCTCTCCTAACCTTGAATCCCACACTCCTCTTCTTCTCTAAATCTCGGTGGAAGACCTTCAACCCCCAACACGACGACAACACAGATTCCAAGCCTAACGCTACACTCAGCTCCAAGGTCATTGCACGTCAACGCTTTCTGGGAAGGCACAGAGATGCATGCAGTCTTACCTATCTTAGCCTTTGGGGATGCAGCACGAAAAGGAATCGTAGACATAGGCGCCGGTGTCAATGTCTTGAGCCACACAGTTCTATAGGCCTGGGGAAATCCACATGTGGAAATGGCTAGGTTCAATGTCACATTAGCCAACGGAATGAAGGTCACACCATTCGGGGTCATAAAGAACTAGCCAGTGAAGGTCGTAGGAGTGCAGTTTTTCATGAACTTCATTGCCATGAAGGGAATGGACTACGACATATTGCTAGGCCGACCCTGGATGAGGAATGCATGAGTTATTGAAGATTGGGGAAACAATCTCATCTTCTTGGGGAATAGAATAGAAGCGATGAGGGTTGAGATGGATACCTGGAAGACTACCCAGCCGACCTCGATGATATCTCAACCATGCTAAAAGGTGATGCACAGACAAGCAAATCCTATGGGTCATTGACCAAGTACATTGCTTTCCCTGAGGATGAGTGGGATTGGATGCATGTCTTGGCAACCGTTGACCTACCATTCTCAGATGAAGAAGAGATGTATAGGCAAGTTGCTAAATCACCAAGCGTGCTAGCAAGGGAGCCCATTGTGCCACTCTGCATGATGGCAGGAAGCTCACGTGATCCAGGGAAACTAGTCTCGTTCCATATCCCCACCAACAAGCTCGAGCTTCAGGGAATCATAGAGTCCCTGACCGCTAAACGAAAGGGCAACATGGCTGCTAATCTAAAACCCCTAGGTGATCTTTTGGCTAAGCCTAAGTGAAAATGGACCAAAATTCACGACCTTAACCTATTATACAATTGGGATTTAGTCACTGAAGAAGAGGAGATTGGAGAGGAAAACCGGGGGGATGACGAGCAGCTAGAGAGGCAAGACTCCAATGATGAGGAGTACGAGGACTACTGCTCTATTGGGGATGAGAGTGAAGAAGAGCTAGACATGATAGAATATGACACTGAAGGGAGAACAATCGAATAGATCAAGGCAGACTCTAGGCCTAGAAGGGAAAGGACAGGCTAGAATGAAAGAGGATTCATGCAGATGGAGTGCGATAGATCCTGGTTGGAGCACATGGGAGCCATGGATTATGAGTAGGTAGGGGTGGTACAGCCATTGGTAGTTCTAGTACTAAAGACAGATACACCTACTGAATTACAACCCCTTGGCAAACTCCTTCCTCAAGAGAGGGATGTGAGTTTAACTCGGAGTCTGAAGTCAGTACAGAGAGTGATCCCAAAATACCCCAACCCTCTAAGGTCAGGCGCACGAAAGGGGAATTGCCAGTCTACCTAAGGCGTAGACGAAAAAGGAAGGAGGCCATGAAGCAAACTAAGGACTCACAAGAAGAGAGGCAAAAGAAGCTGTAGCATCTCCCCAAACGCTTCACAAAGTTTAAGAAGGGTGATAGAGTGGTGATTTTGCTAGGAGCAAAGAGACAAGGGCAAGCCAGTGAGCCAATTGAGGGACCCGCCAAGGTCCAGGAAGTCAACTTTGCAATGGAAGGCGAGAAGCCTCGACTTGTGTTCATCACTGACGACTTGACCAAGGATGAGGAGGCTAAACTTGTTGCTCTCCTACGAGAGTATATCGATGTGTTTGCTTGGTCCTTGGAGGAACTTAAAGGAGTCAATCCTAGGGTTGTGACCCATAATGTCCCAATGGTTCCAGATGTGGTGCCAACAAAGCAACGGCCTTACCCTATTAATAACACACCCATGCAGTGAAGGAAGAAATCGATAAGCTCATGGAGGTGGGATTTATATGTGAGATTGAGCACACGGATTGGGTATCGCCCATAGTGATCGTTATGAAAAATAATGGTAAAAGTCGAGTGTGCGTGAATTACAAGAAAGTTAATGCCGCTACGAAGAGGGACAACTGCCCCTTACCATATACCGAGCACATGCTGGAGAGGGTGGCAGGCAAAGAAGCCTACAGCTTCCTGGATCGCTTCTCTGGCTATAATCAAGTGCAAGTGTACCTTGATGACAGGCACAAGACTACATTTGCCACGGAGTGGGGTGTATTTGCCTACATCATTATGCCATTTTGGCTAATGAATGTGCCTGCAACCTTCCAACGATTAATGTGCACCATCTTCAAGGATATGCTTAGACCCGAGTTAGAGGTGTTCGTAGACGACTTATGCATACACTCTAGTTGGACCGAACACTTAGAAAAGTTGAGAGCTGTCTTTGAACGGTATCGGTTATACAACCTCTGGTTGAACCCCTTAAAGTGTCAATTCTGGGTGAAGCACAGATGTACCCTAGGGCACGTAGTGTCAAGGAATGGCATTGCCATTGACTTCTCAAAAGTCAGGGCCATTGTCAACCTACCACAAGCCATTAACTATAGGGGCATTCAGTGTTTCTTAGGCCATATGGGATACTACCGACGCTTTGTACTGAATTAAGCGCTAATTGCTAGACCATTGTACAAGCTGCTTATCGTATTCGAGTGGACTGAGGAATGCGAGTGTGCATATGAATAGTTGAAGAAGGATCTTTCTATTGCACCAATCTTATGAGCCGCAGACTAGAGCATAGCATTCCATGTACATATAGATGCCTCTAAGTTTGCTATTGGAGCTGTTCTATGCCACCCTGGTGAACATAACCTTGATTACCGCATGAGCTTTGCCAGCAAGCAGCTCGCCAAAACGGAGATGAACTATTCCATTATAGACAGGGAAGGGTTAGCCATGGTGTTTGCTATAAAGAAATTTAGGCATTATCTGTTGGCCCCACCCTTTGTTTTTTTCGTTGACCATCAAGCCTTGCTTTATCTTGTGAACAAGCCATGTGCTACAGGTCACATAGCGAGATGGTTGCTTCTACGTAAGGGAAAGCAGCACTACATGGCTAATCACATGTCCCGCATACCCATAGGAGAAGCTGCTGAACAAGGCATACTTGATGAACTACCTAACGCTCATCTCTTTGGCCTGTCTAGAGAAGGAGACTTGTTTAGGGCTGATTTGACACCATATTGGGCCGATGATGTAGGTCAAGTGCTAGAGAACAGTCTGCCTGAGAGACCTATTGAGAAACCGAGGCTAAGGAGACTTATCTTAAAAATCCAGCCATACCAACTGATTGCCGGCCAACTCTATAGGCTAGGATAAGAGATTTTGTTGCGCAGATGCGTGTGAGCACAAGATGCATGATGTATTGAGAGAAGCGCATGGCGGGATAGCTAGAGGATAATTTAGTGGGGCTACAACTTCCCGTAAGGTGCTACAATCCCAACTATAGTGGCCCACCCTATTCCGTGATGCTGCTAAGTTTGTCAAACACTACGATGAGTGCCAGAGGACTAAGGTGCCCATGCGCAAGGATAAGATGGAGTTGACCCCCATAATAGCTCGACAGCCCTTCGAAAAATGGGGCATTGTCTTCATTGGACCTATCAGTCCTACGACACAATACTCCCAGGCACGCTACATCATTATGGCAACTGATTACATGACAAAGTGGGAGGAGTCAAGAGCCACTAGAAAGAATGATTCTAGAACCACTGCAAAGTTCTTGTGGGAGCAGGTCTTTTCATGGTTTGGCTGTCCAATAGAACTAGTGAGTGATCATGGCACGCACTTCATTAATGAAGTGATATCCCACCTACTCTTAACCTTCCCAATCATTCATAGAAGGTCCTCGCCCTACTATCCTCAAGCAAATGGCCAAGCATAGTCCACGAATAAAATCCTAGTCAACGTGCTTACTAAAATAGTATCCACATCACGAAGAAACTGGGATAATAAATTGATGGTGGCCTTGTGGGCCTATCATACAGCTTATAAGATGGCTGTAGGACAAACACCCTTTAGGTTGACTTATGGAACAGAGGCCATTCTACCCTTAGAGTTCTTTGTCCCTAGCTTAAGGATAGCAGCTCAGGAGTGTTGGGAGGGAAGAGAAGCTTGGACCAACTGCTTAGTGGAGTTAGAGCGTCTCACGGAGACTAGACTCTAAGCCACCCATGCTCTGATTTGTGAGAAGGCATGACGAAAGATGTGGTTTGCAACTTTGATCAGGGCGACCTCGTTCTATTATACTCTGTGAAAGGTCACAAACAGAAAATGAAATTTTGAGGACTGGGACCTTTTCGGGTACGTGCAATTAGTAGAACAGGCAATGTTGTGCTGGAGACGCTCGAAGGTGAAGTAATAGGCTTCTTCAATGGCAGTTGCATGAAAAAGTACTATCCTCCTTCCCATCCATTACACCTTGATAGATCAAGATGAAGAAGTAGTAGCACCCACCTACCTACGAATCATGGTCACTGCACAATGGACATATTCTTTTGATGCCTTAATCGACGAAGGGGCCGACTATAATATCTTGACGCATGACCATTGGAAATGCATCGATCAACCTAAATTACAGCCCACAAATGCTAAACTCAGTCCATTTGGGGGAAAAACTTACTCACTCTTAGAAAAATGCAAAGTGGATGTCTCCATCGAGTCTGAAAGTATCCCAGTCTTCTTTTATGTGTTACCAAACACTAAGGGGGCCCGTAATAAGTCATTGCTAGGTCGCACTTTTAAAAATCAGACTAATTACAATGTGGACTACAACCTAGATCGCATACATCTTACTGTAGGCAATGTGTGCATAGTGACTACTTTCAGTAAGGGTTATCTTGCACCTCCTAAAATTGTAGAGCCACCGATAGAGACCCCTACGGCCACGCCCATGATCAAGCCTAAGGAGAAGGGCGGGGATATCTCACCCCATGCTCAAACTGCCAAAATCAAGCCCACCCAAGCCATTCACAAGGCCAAAGTGTCCATACTCATATGGGTGCCAAAACGACAAGGGCCACCTCCTTGTAAGCTAGAGAAATGTGCTTCTAAATGCAAAAACTATCGGTCACAGCCTAAGAGGCAGCTTAGATGCTATTGACACGAGCGCACTACCACGCCACGATGGATCTTCAAAGATCTCTTGCAGGCACAAGGATACTATGAGGGCAACCCCTGGATATGGGTGCCTAAGAGTGGGCACTCAAGAGGCTCAACTCTAAGTTACCTCCCTTCAGTTAGAGAGGCTTACACATACAGAGCCCAGACTGCAAGGCAAGATGGACCAACACTGGTTGTGATTAATGAATCCCAACTCAATTATCGTCCAGATCTAGATGCCCCTGACTTATCCAAGTCAGAGGAGTCGAGCATCCCCATGCCAGCTCAAATAGAATGCAACACACCTCCTATGCCACTGAAGCCCACTGCAACATCTCAAAGTGCTCCACAGTGCAAAGTCCCATCTGTGACTCTAGCAATGAAGTCACCATTGTCTAGCAAAATTGCACCATCACCACTAGCAGGTCTTAGGCCTTCGTACGAAAGATGATCTTTCCTTTCAGTGGCCAAGGATCTCGTTGAGACCTCAGGAAATGGTAGTGACATGCATCAAGGAGTTGGATGACACCTTCACCACATTCGCTAGGAGCTATGAGAGGCTTGACCTAGGACTTCTTGACGAACCCCTTGCTTATGATGTTCCTGCGTTGCCATGCACTTGGGAAGACTACAAGTTTATGACCATTAAATTTTCCAAAATTTCCACCGAATTAATTGCAAATGGCGAAATCTCAAAGGAGCAAGTTGTTCTCAGAAGACTAATCACCTCTTACCGCAAGCTTGATCGCTCTATACCTAAACAAGAAATGGAGGAGCTCACACACCTTGCCAGGTCTGTCTCTTCATTCTTACAACTGTGGTATGCCTTACGACTCCAATGAGAGGAAAAAGGCTGTCGTATCATGACCAATGCTGAGCAAAGGAGGGCAATCAAAACAATTGAACGTGACCCTACTTATGTGGGACCTCTTTCATTTAGGGTTTTGGCCATTACATGCAATATACACTTAGATGACCAGGTGTTGGACCACCCTTACATTGACCAATTTGTCATGGAAGAGGAGTTGCACATTGTCAGTCGCCTCAATTCCGGGGACATCTTTCATGATGTCTTGACCTATATCACCCAAGCTTCCATACGACCATGCGAACTTGATTGTCATGCCCAACTTGAATATAACCCTAACCTTTATACTTGGCTGTTGGCCAAGTAACTTGCCCCAAACAATCCATGCAAGCCCTCTTTCTCCCCTTGCGAATCTTAAGAAGGATTCCCTTAAAACTTAAGGAAAAGGGGGGGAGAAAATGAGAGCCAAGCGATAGGTCAAGTGATGTAGCAAAATATATAATGGATAAAAATGATCAACTGAATTCAAATAGGAAAGAATACAAGGAGGAAATAGATGTTTCTTGTGAATGATTTCCAAGTTTCATTCCTCTGAATCAGCACAAAAAATTGTCACACACATTCTTTCTTGGGTTCTTGTTAGTGATGAGTCAATTTATAACGCTAATGTTGGCTTGGTGTGATGACAGAGGCACCTACTATGGCAGGCACAGAGTAATGTTGGCTTGGTGTGATGACAGGCACCTACCATGGCAGGCATAGATGTTTCTTGTGAATGATTTCCAAGTTTCATTCCTCTGAATCAGCACAAAAAATTGTCACACGCATTCTTTCTTGGGTTCTTGTTAGTGATGAGTCAATTTATAACGCTAATGTTGGCTTGGTGTGATGACAGGCACCTACCATGGCAGGACAGAGTAAACTCCCATTCACCAAAGCAGAGCCGACAAAGTATGGAATCAACGTTGAGACGTATGGATTTAGCCAGTTCACGTTCAAGCATACCATGAATTTAGATGAAGCCATCCTGGAAGAGCCAACGGTGAGGGAGTTGGTGGACAAATGTAACCTTCAAAAGTACGTGGAAAAGGTCAGATAGGTTGTAGAATATAGCATGTGTGCGGACTTCTTAAGGAGCTTTGATGAAGGGAGGAGCTATGGCATGGTCACAGTAAGCACTGGTGACCAGGAAAGAGGGGTGCAAGTGTCGCTTAATGTAGACATTGTCGAGAAAGCCTTAGGGCTTCTGTCCAAGAAAGAGAGGCGCCCAAAAAGAGATGTGTATACCATGATGGGAGTTAGAAAAGAGGACGTGCACATGGTGGATGGAATCAGTTTGGCTGACATTCCAGACCCTGCAACAAGGATGCAAGCTAAAATGGTCCACACCCTTTTCTCGGGCCACAGATACAATGCACTAATGAATAGAATTGGGGTGCCATTGTTGGAAAGCATCACGATAGGAGTTCCAGAGGAGGTGGATTGGAACGAATTTGTCCAGAAAACTATCAAGAGTTCAGTTGCGCTCCTGGCTCTAGCCACAACAGCAACTAGTGGGGAATCTCCGGCCTCTACTGCACGATCCGCACGGAAAAACCTGCCTCGAAAGCCTCCACAATCAGATATGGCAGTGTCTAGACGAGAATCATCAACGAGGCTATCAAGGATGCCAGCATAGAGGAAGAGCAAGCTATGCACCAAAGCTCACCTCACCGCAAGGAAGAAGGCTGAAGTGAAAAGATGGTAAGCGACAAAGGAGAGACAAAAATACCACCCACTCAAACGGCCAAACCACAAAAGAAAATGAAGACTGACAAGAGGCAGAAGAAGAAGGAGGAAGGACTGAGCAAAGAGGAGTGGGCCGAGGTGAAGAGGGCTCAAAGAGAGTCAAGGAGGGTGGAGGAGGAATGAAGAAAAAAGGAAGAGGAAGAACTCGAAAGAGTAAGAGAAGAGTCAAAAAGGGCAGAAGAAGAGAGGCAAAGAAGGGCAGAGGAGGAAGCTCATGAGCTAAGGATGAAAGAACCGGCTGATTTGGCAGAGGCCACACACAGATCTATTGAAGAAACCCATGGGGGAGGAGAGATCGACCCTTTGAGTCCCTACCATGAGGCTGAAGCAAGTCGCAGTGTGGAAGTGGCCCTAGTGGTTGTAGGCAAGGGCAAGTCCCTGTTGCACCCCCTACCTTCCTCCTTCGTGCCAGTGCCAACCGACACCACAACTACGCCGCAACCCACGCCCTCTCTGAACACGGCCCAACTAATCAACATGATGCAGATGCTTGTCAGTAAAGTGGCTGAGATTGTACCGGAAACTGGAGTGAAAAGACCCACTATTGTAGATGCTGAGTCTAGGAAAGATCCGAAATGGCAAAAGCTAGAGGTGTTAACTACTATAGCCCCTACTCCCAATTCCACCTGGTGCAGACTTCGATGCTTATGTGGCTAAGCTCCTGGCACAGTTGGACAAGGCAAAGGAAGAAAAGAAGGTGCCCCTGGTGTAGCTGGAGAAGGAAAAGGAAACTTCGACAGCCTTGAGGCTAGAAGTTTCAAAGCAAGGAGCCAACCGAAAAAGGGAGGTGAAAGTGCTGCAAGAACAACTAGAAGCAAAAATGAAGGAAGCCCAGGACAATGAGAGCTGCCTAAGACAAAGGCTGGAAGACGAAGGGCAAAACCTAGTGGTAGACTAGTGGAGCTTAAAGTTGCTAGTGCAACAATATGTTGACCTGGAACCAGAGAACTGCCAAAGTAGAAAGGTATGGATAGGTGAGCCAAGTGAGCGGCAAGAGGATACCATAGCTTTTCAGCTATGGTATGAACTCGAGGAACAAGACAGACTGGAGAGAGAGATAGAGTTCCTAGCACAGGAAAGGCCGGCAATCCTCACAGCAGAAGCACAAAGGCTGCAACATGAGGCACAATGACTGTAAGGTGCATTGGAGATTGCCAAGGGAGACACAGAGACCCTCATGGCCATGGCCTTCACACAAAGAAGATTGCACCTTGCAGAGATCCAAAGCCACGAGCAACTAGCGCAAGAAAAGTTAGAACTAATTGCTGAGGCAGAACAGAGATTCAGCATTGCAAATCAAGCAAAAGAAATCGTTGAAGAACAAATGGCTCAGAAATCCAGGGAGTGGAACTAACTCTGGGTCTTAACAAATGAACACCAACAGGTGGTAACCACCTTGACAAGTGAGCTGGAAGAGGAAAGAAAGAAGATGGAAGAGAGAGCCAATGAGTGGGAAAATAACAATTTTGAAAGGGTTAGGCAATTAACAAAATGCTTGGTGGTGGTTGAGTGCAAGAGAGTGCTTGCCGAATCCAGGGTAGAAGTTACCGATGTATGCACCAACGCACAAAGGCAAGCCTTTCTCAGCACAATACTACATGTCACCCAAACGAAGGGCAATGATTCAGTGGAGAAGGTATGAAGGAAGCTAGAACTGACTACCCGAGCGCTAAGGTATGGCCTTCAAGAACGGGAGCTTCCAATAGGCACAGGAATCACGAAAAAGCAGCAATTTCACTACCTGCACCATGCCCACCTCTCCACTGTTGAGCTTAAGGAACTTGGGTTTGAAGAATAGGAGCACCCAACACCACCACCACAAGTGGCCCCAACAGTGGCCGAGAAAAATGTCGAAGAGGGTTCGAACTTGGAGCAAGATGCTGAAGAACAACAAAGAATGCCCAGTTTTCCTCTACCAGACCTCCCGCCTGAAGAGCCCAAAGATGCCCACATGTCCAAGCGCATTGTGGCAGCACAATAAGAAGGCAGGAACTGGCAGAGGAAGCCCAACACAGAGCACGGTCCACTGCCTAGACAATTCCCTGAAGAGTTGGTGCCATTATGAGGGGATCCCAACCCTATGGATTGGCCTAAGGAATTTGTCATATGGCATGACCAGGAGTTCCAGATGAGACCATTTGAGCTTTCATTTGCTTATCCACACTCTCTGAACCATGCGTTGCCTCTAGGCATTCTAGCCAAGATCAAGGACCTGGCCAATGATTTTGCAAATAGGTGGATAGAGGAAAGGAGCCTCATAATAACCAGGTGGAGGAAAGAGCTTGTAGATTACTGGCAGGACAAGGTAAACAGGGTTCCCAAAACCGTCCAAGGCTACGAGGCACAGCTGAAGTGGCGGAGGAGGATTTGGGATGCCAATTTTGATGCCTGGACTACCTTCTGCAGCTCACTTCCTGAAGAACGCAACGACCCCATCTACATGCCCTATCCCCGTAGGCATGGAGTTGATTATGACAGAACCATTCATGGTGATTTTTAATTTCCTACAATATATAATGTAAATGCCCGGAATCCCAAGGAATGCCTAGTTTTTAGAATAGAGGATCTCCTCCCATCTATCAACCGCTTCCTCGTGGATTTTTCTTCTTGTTCGGATCTAGCCTTCCTAACCACCTGTAATTATCTTAGGCTTATCAAATTCCTATTGATGCAGAGACCTACAGTTGAGGAAGCCCACCTCCCTCCCCTCTTTTTAGACATCAATCTAAGGATAGATAGTAGGGCCATGACTGGATTAATGATGAGGGCAACCCTGCTTCCCTTCTTTTGCCTAGAAATCTTAGAGAATATGAATGATATTTGCTTCACGAGGTGCAATCATCCCTTCTTTTCATCCACACCTCTGAAGGCCCGGGCCGCTATTAAAGAATATCTATAAAGTCGTGCATTCCTACCCCAATGCTTGCGACCACCCCGTACTCAGCTAAAGGTGATAGGCACTAGCCAGAATGCCTTCTTTGTATGCAATTCTCAAAAAAAAAAAAAAAAAACACGAGGCCTCACTTTGCTCACTACACCTAGGGTTCACCCCTACCCTCTTCCCCCACTTCACACTTAGGGCACATCAAGGGCAGGACTTCCAGACCTGTCACCCTAAGTTCTACACTACACCTCCAACAACACACAAACTGGGTCCTTAAGTGTGTGACATTACCAAGGGCCTATCCAAGGTTAGACCCATCTCCCAGTTCCACTACACATGCACTTACACCATACTGTGAGACAGACACACCCCTTAGGGAGTGCACAGCTTTAACTTACAGGCTATGATCATGACTCAATGACTGGCAACTGACCTAAGGAAGACCATTCACGACATCTACTAATGACTATGAATTTTTCCATAAGTCAGACAAGAAACCATTATAGTAGCTTCAGGAGCTTTTGCATACTCCGACGGTTAAATGGACCAACATGCTTGATGTGGCCGACCATGTGCCTGCTGATGGCTACCATGACTCAACCAAATCAAGCACATAAAAAACTCAGTGATGGACTCACCATTGGCATAGATCTTGGAACCTCATATTCTCCTAATGATTATAGAGCCCTGACTTTGATAGCCGTCTCGCAGAAGGGGAGCTACAACTATGTGACAAATGTCGAGCATCTTCATGAAGATCAAAGCATGCTCCCCACCCCATTGCCATGGGACTGGCACTCAGCTAGGAGGGGGGTAATTTTTACCACAGCACAGAGAATCAAAAAATGGAGTAGAGGAGTAGAAAAAATCGAAGAAGGAGATAACTGAAAGGGCACAGGAAAAAGGAAGGAAAAGGCACCCCTGATGGAGGTCAAACCCTAAAAATATGAATGAGGACCTCTCTAGAAGGCCTCAGTGTCACCTCGAGAAAAGAAAAGAGTAAAAGTGCACCATTAAATGTGAAGGCACTCCTGAATCCTTGTAAAAGAGCGTCGGGCTCACTCCTGTGCAAATTGTATGCATTAGTTGGGAATGGGATAAGTTAGAACGGTGTCAGAGGGGTTTTTGTCGAAAGGTCGAATCCACCGGGGATCAAAAGTAGAAGGAAGTAGAGATAGGAGATGGAAGAGAGTATAGAGAATACCCAAGTGGTAAACACAAAAAAAAAAATCACAATGAATTGAAACAATATGTATTGAAAGAACCTAGAATCTTTGCTCTACTCAGAAGCAATCTCCGGGCATTAGTTCTCTTAGAGCTCCTTCGTAGACCAAAAACGTGGATCAGAAAAATCAGCTCTTTCTCTGCTGCCCAGAATCCAAATCTGATGGCTCTGTTGGCTCCAAAAGGGGGGTAAAACCCGAGGACACCTGATCAGGATCTCCTAGATCACTCCTTCTTCTTTTAGTTCAATTTGTAGTTTTCAGCCTGTTTACAGCGATTGCGACGCGCACGATTTCGTCAATTTTTCCTTCTTGTGAAAATTCCCTAACTGGCTAAAAAAGCAACTAGCTTTTTGCATGCCATCCTAATCTAGAAGCTTTTTCTAAATTTTTCAGATTTTTACAATAAATAATATAAAAAATAGACTTAAATTATCCAAAAATCTAGTATTTTTGGATAATCCATGCAACTCGCACTAGTACTAATGGCTCAGATCACATTGACTCTCTAGATCAATAGAGAAGTTGGATGATGATGCATTCCATACATTTTCACACTATGTCATCATAACATCACGACATCCACCCCCTCTAAACTTGCATAACCTCCGGTATGTGCTAAAATCCTAGTTGTCACCGGATTTTGAGTCCTCCTCATCCTCTGCACAACCATATCCTTTACTTCTTCATCTTCCATATCTTCCTGGCTAGCCCCTGTATCATGGCCACTATTTTCTTCCAATTTTGGCAACTCATAAGTAGTAGATTCCCACCTTTTGAATAATTTGATTCTTTTCCCTGCTACCGAAAGTTTTATGGCTGTCCCATCCAGCTCATTTAATGCATAAGTAGCATTATCAAACACTTGTCTTACCACATAGGGTCCAAACCATCTCTTGGAAACTTTATGCATGGCACTATGCTGGTTATCTAAACTGCTATCATAAACCAATACCCAATCCCCATCTTTTATGGTTCTTGGTCTGAGTCTATGTCTTTTGTCAAACCGGTTCTTGTTCTGTATCCTTGCTACCCTTAACTTTGTAGTTGCTACCTCTATGTTTTCTGACTTTCTTTCCAACTATCTAATGCGTAAGGCCAACAACTCCTCTCGATTCAACTCCTCCTCCCAAGGTAACACACTCCATGTGACAGTCATATCTTCTATCAGCATGATAGGTTTTTGACCATACATCAATTCTGCAGGCATATATCCTGTAACAGCACTATGAGTTGTTCTGTCAACCCAAAAAGTATAAGGGAGCAATCGTGGCCACTCTTTTATCTTCTCTCCACATGCTTTTGCCAATGCCTTCACAATAGGTGGATGACCTCTTTCACTTTTGCCATTTCCTTCAGGGTTATAGGCTGAAGTTAAAGCAATCTTTATCCCCAACCGTGCAAAGAAATCATGAGCTTCATCTGCATCCAACTCACCCCTATCTGCTGTAATTTTTCCCACACAGCCATATCAACAAAAGATCTCTTCTAAGAGAAAAGTACATACGTCATTTGTCATCTTAGTACGTAGAGCTCTCCCTTCCACTTGATTAGTCAAGACTTCACAAGCAAGCACAAGATACCTCATTTGTCAAAGACCTGTAGGCATTGTGACCAAATCCACCACCCACTTAAAATGAAGAGACAATGGATATGTGGGTTGCAATCCATCCCGATGTCTCACGGTTGAATACATTTGACATGTCGTACATGTTTCCATAAAGTGAGCAACATCCTTATACATACCCTGCCACCAATATCTTTCTTTGATTTTTATAAAAGTACCCCAAACACCTCTATGACTAGCCCACAAACTTTCATGAAATTCTTGCATTACTTTTACTTGTGAAGCACTGTCACCCAAAACTCGCAATGGCATACCCTATTTCTTTTTAGCATGTTTCCATAAGTATCCATCTTTTAAGAAAAATCCATAGGCTTTCCTCTTGATCTTCTTAAACTCCTCATCTAATCATTCATCTCTATTTGTTAATGTACTGAGATATTGACCAATTCTCAGCCATTCTCCTGCATATTTGTCTTCCAGAAACACTTCTACACAAGATGCAAAATATCTAAAGTGTCTTCCCTTGTTTTTTGGAACTAAATGCTTCTCTATCAAGATTTCTATTTACAACATATAAATTTATTTAGAGACACTACATGGCATGAGATCTTCTCTGGCAGTCACAATTTCATTCTTTTGTCTCTTCACACCTTCAAACTAATATAGGATTCCATGAATTTTACCATGGCATGAGTTCATGGCTTAGAGCATTAGACACAGGATCACATTAATTTTTATTATGTTAACCAATTTGTTTAACTCAGGATAGCCCTTGTCCATTGCAGAGATCGAGCTGCAGAGTGAGTGTTTCTCATAGCCTTCCTCTTTGTTTTTCTCGTATGGAGAGTTCCAAAGCACTTACTCACTTTACTTTGCCCATCCATGCCATTTCCTTCAGTTCCATAGGCTCTTTGCTTGTAGCAGGAGAAGAGGATGATGGCATCAAGATTATCAATACCATTGACAGCTTTATTGTGAGAGTCCTTAAAGGCTGCAATGCACCTATCATTAGCCTTGCACTTGACCCCAACAATGAGTTTTTGGCATTAGCTCTGCTAGTAGTGATGGCTCTATCATGTGCACAAAATGTTTATTTTCTAAAAATCTATGCAAAGTTCTTTTGTGGACACAATGTTGCACCAGATGTTTCCCAACACTCATAGTCTCACTCTTTACTCTCTAAATGCAATCAGACATTGCAACATTTCATTCAAGTTCTTGTTTTGTGGAACTAAATGCTTCTCTATGAAGATTTCTATTTACAACATATAGATTTATTTAGAGACACTACATGGCATGAGATCTTCTCTAGCAGTCACAATTTCATTCTTTTGTCTCTTCACACCTTCAAACTAATACATGATTGCATGAATTTTACCATGGCATGAGTTCATGGCTCAGAGCCTTACATATAGGATCACATTAATTTTTATTATGTTAACCAATTCGTTTAACTCAGGATAGCCCTTGTCCATTGCAGAGATCGAGCTGCAGAGTGAGTGTTTCTCATAGCCTTCCTCTTTGTTTTTCTCATATGGAGAGTTCCAAAGCACTTACTCACTTTACTTTGCCCATCCATGCCATTTCCTTCAGTTCCATAGGCTCTTTGCTTGTAGCAAGAGAAGAGGATGATGGCATCAAGATTATCAGTACCATTGACAGCTCTATTGTGAGAGTCCTTAAAGGCCACAATGCACCTATCATTAGCCTTACACTTGACCCCAACAATGAGTTTTTGGCATTAGCTCTGCTAGTAGTGATGGCTCTATCATGTGCTGGTGCCTCTCATCTATCAAGAAAATCCACACACTATACCATGTTGCACCCTGGGAGGAATGAAATTTCTTGGCATCCAAAGGGAGGTGTCTTGGTAGTTCTTGGCACAAAAAATGGCATGGATGTGATTATGTATGATTGGGATATAGGTGAAAAGGTTTTTAGCCTCAAAGGTGGGCATTCAGCTTTAGTTGGCTGATTAGCCTGGTCACCAAATGGAAAATACCTTGCAACTGCATGAGGTGACAATCAGGTCATCATATGGGATGTGGATAACATGCAAGACATATACTACCAGAAGTTTGAATCTCAAATCTGCAGCTTAGTGTGGAGACCGAAAGGAAATGCTTTAGCCATTGGTGACTTGAATGGAAAAATTGGTATTTGGGAACTTGTTGTTCCATCTCACATGACCCTACTTGGTAGTGATGCTAGTTTGCCTTTAGTTATTGATAGAGAAGTGATGCTACACTTCAGTGATGATGGGGAGGATGGAGAGCAGCTTCATAGTGAGGAAGAAGGTGGATATTCACCTGATAGAAGACCCAATTCTCCTTCACATCCTGATTTGAGAAAGAAGGAAATGAACAAAGGTCATGACAAGCTCCAGCAGTCATTCTATTAAAGTTGAGGCTCTGCTCCAGAATAAAAACATAAGCTTCTCGTTTGGAGTCACTATAGGTGGACACCTAGTGCATGCATTACAAACTCCTTTTCATCCTTGCTCTACTATGCCTAGTTCAAGCAAGCCCCATTTTCTTTTTTACAATCTCATAGGCAGCATCACCAGTTGTTAGAATGAAGAGCTATCACACATAGAGGTGCTTTCTCCCTTGCAATGTTCTCATAATCAGATGCGTGATGATCATTGATCACAATAGTCAAACCAGGCTCTATTGCACCATTGATTTTGCTTGGTGATTTGTAGGTGGAGTTTCATGATGCAGGGAAAGGGGTTCCTATGTCCTCAATGATAGACTATTTTGGCTTCAAAATGGCTGCTATGAATGATAGTGGCTGCATTTTTGCATCTCATAGGAATGGGGAAAAGAATCCAAGTACCATACTTTATCTGCCTTTAAGTAGCTAGGCAAACAATAGTGAGGTCCACCCATTCCATTTCAATTAACTTTTGGTGCAGTATGTCTATTGTGCTTCTCATAAATGAATGATGGAATGATAAGTTTTCTTGGTAATGATTCAGTGATCAACGCGGCTTGCAACAGAGGAGGAGGCAAGGCATTAGCTCTTGGATGTGGATGGGTAGCTGTCTCAACTAGTCTCAACCACCTCCGACTATTTTTTGAAGGTGGTTTGTAGGTGCTGCCTCATTTTCAAAGTCTGAAGTATGAATATGATCTTGAATAAAGCTACTTGTGACTTGGCTTGATTGTTATTCACTATTGTCATTTGTATGTTGCAGACTTCCTTACTGTCTTTGGTAGGACCAGTGGTCACCATGGAAGGTGAGAAGGAGCTTCTCCCTATTGTTCTACATGCAAGCTCTCCCTTGTCTTGTGACTAGTAGGTAGATGCACCTTATGTCAAGCATAGTCGTAATACTGCAAATAATTGTTGTCTTGGTTTGTGATGAAATTGCATGATTCTTTTTCTCTAATTGTGTATTCATTTCACGTGATGCAATTCACGATATTCAATGTGGCAGAACAACGAAGAAAAGTGTTGGAAGGGCCATTGCCCTTGAGTCCTTGCTCTCACCTTACTTGGCTAGGTTTTAGCGACACTGGTTTTCTTAGCTCATATGATTCCAAGGTGCTGATTATTGGATCCATTCCAAAACTGATCGTTTCTAGATTTTAAACCTGAGCTCTTTTAGGTAATGAGAAAGTTGTCTAGTAGATTGGATAATGAGAAATCATATATATGTGCATAGAGACACTATTGAGCCTCTTTCTATTCCTTGTGCAGGTCTTTCTTGATACTTATTTGTGCTATCTTAAAGGGCTTTGATGCAATGTTCAATATTCTTCAAGAAAAGCTGGAAAAGTACATGAATCAGTGGGAGGAATATTATTGAACTAATTGCTTCACATCTCTAGTTGAATCTTCCAGTATTAAAAAGGTGTGCAATTGAATTGCAACCTTGTTATCACTCGACTTTCCCATTTTTTAAGCTATAATTAAACTTTGTGTATGGTTATGCTTTCTTATGCCAATATGTACTGGTATAGTGTTTGGTCAGGCACTTTGCTGGAGTTTACAAGCTTTTCTTTTCTCAATAGAATTCTTCTTTGCTTAAGAAGGAGACAGATAATCTAGACAATGTATCAGAAGAGGAGAAATTGGATGCAGAACTTGAATAAGTTCATAGTGAGCTACACAGTGTATGTTAATGTTTTATGTTCAAGGTGAGACATGTACCTTGCAAGTTTCACTATATACACATAACTACACATGATTTCATTGTGCTTTCTCAAACACTCTGGTTGGTATATGTGTGATAGGTTGGGAAAGCGTCAACAAGAATACGCAAGGAGATGCGCAACTTGGAAAGATTTTTAGTTGTAAAGAAAACACATGAAGATGCTCTGCAGGATACTGTAGTATAGCTTAAAGGTGAAGAGCATCATGACATGCTAGAAGGTACAAATTTCTAACATTTTATTGTAAGCCCTAGTTTACATAAGGGTTGTAGACACATGGGTTTTGTGAGGCTTCTGTCTTGGAGTACATACAGCTTTGGATGTTGAGAATGAAGTTGATGATTAGTATAGCAAGCTTGGAAGTGAACTGCAGAGAGAAAAAGAGGAGAGAGAAGACTACAGAAGAGAGAGAAGAAGTGGAAAAGTGAGAGAAAGACTGACGAGGAGAGAGAAATACTAGAATAGGAGAGAGAAAGACATGAAAGAGAAAGAAGCCATTGAATTCAAGAGCAAGGTGAAGAGGAGAAGGACAATATTGTATTAACGTGTTAAAGATGAGAAAAAATTTACTTGTCCTCTCCTTTTATAACAATGTCAATGTGACATGGCATCAATATTATTTACACACGACATCCCTATTCTTCCCAGCTTCTTACAATCCATCCCATCCCAAAGGTTTTTGCTCTCAGTTAGTCATTATCACATACAGGTTCTATTGGAGGAAGGGAATATCCATCTTAGATCATAGCGAAAATTCCATGGCTAAAGTATTGCAACATCATGCTTTAATTTGAATTATATAGAAGGGGCCATGAAAATGCACTCTCTTTGAATTTTAGATTTATAGAAGGGATATAACTATTGCCTCCAAAATTCACACAAGGGGTATATATAAATGGTTTAAATTTTTTAAAAGGGGCTTTTAAACTATCCTTTGAATGCACATGATATATAGGGCTTCTATACTGTGATCCCTCTGAGAGCAAGGGTTGCAGGTTCGATTTAATGCAAAATGTTATTTTGTAGAAGACTTTAATGATAAGTGTAGATTGATTACAAAAGAAACTAGAGTTCATCACATGTTCACTTTAGATGCTAGAATTCCTACTATGAATGATGTTATGTAAACTAAAGGCAAATGAGTGATTGCAAACATTAAAATATAGCACAAATATATTAGATATACAAATGTGTAAATGTTAAAATTAATGTATTTTAAAGGGCTGATTACAAGGTTTCTTGTTTTCAGAGTTAAAAAATTTCATAAAGTGTATAAAGCATGTCAGTTTGATAAGCAAGCAAGATAATATTTTTTGCATGATAGAGATATGGATAGAAGTATACTTGATATTGTGAACACACGTATTTTGGGGCCTACATAGAATATATCTCTTGGTGGTAGAAAATAATTTATCATGTTTAATGATTATTGTTCAAGAAAGCTATAGATATATTTCATGAAGAAAAACAGCAATGTATTTGAGTGCTTTAAAACTTTCAAGGCTGCTATTGAAATAAAAACCATACTTGAAAGTTAGTACTTGAGGTCAGATGGAAAAGGAAATTATCTCTCTAATGAGTTCAATGACTTCTTGAGGTCTCATGGGATAAAGAGACTCTTTACTCACAAATATATCCCATATAAAATGGGATTATTGAAAGAAAAAATAAACATATTACAGAATTTGCATGACCATTGATGTTTGAAAAGAATATGCTAAAATATTCTTGATATGAAGATATTTATATTGATGTCTATATTATCAATAGCTTTCATAGCTATAGTTCATGGCATAACCCCTGAAGAATTCTTTATAAGCAAAAAGTTCAATGTGTCACACCTGAAAAAGTGTTCGGTTGTCTTGTATATGTTCATGTATCACATGAGTTGTAAAAGAAACTTGATCCCCATGCTAAAAAGTGTATTTCTATTAGATACTCTTAGAGCATAAAGGGTAATTGTCATTAGTTATTATAGGTGAGTTTAGAGTGAGTAGGGATGTTATTTTTAATGAGATAAGTAGTTGATATGCATCTAGTGGTGATACATTGGATGATGATGGTAATCATAATAGTTATATGCAAAAAGAAAAGCAAGAATCACAACCTTAGTAGACCATAAACATCATCTAGTAATATATCTACAATTAGCCATTGGTTTGGGAGACTAAGGAGTAGCCCCACAACTTCAGGTGCATCTACAAGTATTACAAGTAAAGACAAAGGGAATAAGAAAGTGTCGGATGGTAATGATGCATCTACTAGTCATTTGGGATCTATTGGCGAGTCCAATGGTTCAAAGATCTTGGATGATAAGCTTGGTCTTCCTTCAATTAGGACATCAAATGTACAAAGAGCACATAGTAACACAAAGGCTCTACTGAGTGATCCAATGGTACACAAGTCTAGTACGGTAAGGTACCCTATTAAAAGAATTGGTTTTAAAGGTTATGCAACTCACCATTATGCTTATATGATAAAGGTGGTTGAGAATGTTGAGTCCACTCTTGCTCTAAGGATGCTATTAGTCATGCTCATTAAGATGCACCAATGAATGAGATGGATACATTAGAAGCCATATTTTTTTTCTTCTTGTTGAAAATATCGTCTTCCTTCTTCATTGAGAAGGTTTCCTTCAAATCTTTGAGCAATCTAAATATCATCTACAAAAGTCTCAAGACCTTGAACTTAACCCTCTACGAAGATGATGTCTTAGTCTAGGCCATTAAAAAAATAACTTCATGTTCTTAACCCTCTACGAAGATGATGTCTTAGTCTAGGCCATTAAAAAAATAACTTCATGTTCTCTATAATTTTTATATCAAATCTCATCACAATTTTCTTCAAATGCACAACAAGTTGAGAAATTGTTTCATGCTTCTTTTTTTCACACTCATTAAGCTGTTGGAGAGCCCTTTTTGCTACATGTCATGAGAAAATCTCATCCTATAGCTAGCTTGAAAGAATTCCAATTATGTTTTACCTCATCAAGTTGTTGAATATACCATGTGGATGCAATTCCTTCAAAAAAAATAATTGTATCTCATTGAAATTTTCTCCTTCTTGCAAGCATTGATAATAATCTATAACATTTTTTAAGGGATCTAACCAAGATAATATGTCTACAGCTTCTACAATAGAAAAAGATTCTAGGTGAACCTTCCTATATTGGTAAGAAAAAGAAGAAGAAGAAGAAGGAGGAGGAGGAGGAGGAGGAGGAGGAGGAGGAGGAGGAGGAGGAGGAGGAGGAGGTATCTTGATTGGCTAACAAAGATAGAATGGCTTAATTAGTAGAAATTTGTTGGTTGGTTGTAGATAGTTTCTGCAATGCTACACTGTAAGATTGCAATAGGGAATCTAGGCTAGAAGGTTTCACAAAGGGAAATTCATAAGAAATCATAATTTCATCTCTCAAATCACGAAACATGATGAGTGATGCTTGTTGTCTCCACCAATAACTATGTATAAAATTCCTATCCAACAAGCTCTTGGCAACACACATTATATTGGCTTAGAAAGGGAAAATATGAATTACTGGAAAAAGAAAGATACATCAAATAGAGCTTCAACACTCATCTTTCCCTCCCTCCCTTCTTTAGCTAATCAATGCTTAAATACATGAGTTAGTTACTAACAACCGAGAAGTTGTTAGTTTGTTGGGGTACTTAGTTTGTTGATTCACTAAACCAACCCCCATAACAAACTTTTGAAATTCCTATTGTATGCCAAAGTTAGGGCCTCCCACAAAGACCTTTCCATGAATTTTCATAAAAAGAGAGAAAGAAGGCTTCTTTTGATATTTCTACATATGAAGGAGTACTTGAGAAAGTGTAGAATCTCTTTTTTAATTCTCCTAAATCATAATTATAAACACCTTGTAACTTTACATATATAATCCTTGGCTAAAAGTATATTATCTAGAAGCAGAAGTCTACTAAACCATTTACATCTCTGAGGCACACATGTTCCTTGCAAGTAATGTAGTAATCGAGCTATTGCAAAAGATGGTCACCCATAAAGTTGTCTACATCATGAATTTAAATGGGGGGGAGGGGGGGTTAAGAATCCAAACACATGATATATTCTGAGGGGATTGTAGATGGGCCATAGCTATTAGGAACAATTATTTTGGAGCTCACTTTTCACCTACCTATGAGTTTAAATGGGGAGGAGGTGGTGGTGCCCACCACTTGTCACTGTCCATATGGCGATGGGGCTTCTTAGCCCCTCCAGGTGACCGCAAGGGCTCGATATGCCCAAGGGGGAGGGTTGGTAGGCCATGTGGCCTCCCCCTTGACACCATCACCTTCTTCTCCTTCATCAATGTCATCTTCCACTCCTACTCCATGTCATCTTGCACGTCTTCCCTTGTGTCGTCTCCTTCTTCCTCCATGTCATCTCATTGTCTTTCTCCTCTATGTCATCTACTTATTCTTCATCCACGTCATCCCTCTTGTCGCTATCATGTCCTTCTTCCTCCCCCCGTCACATGTTCCGCAATGACAGGGTGGGAATTTCAATAAATTTTATTTGTTTTTAGAGGGGGGTTCCTATAGAGGGGGGTTCCTATGCGGGGCGGGGATATTACACAAGACTTTAAAGATACCAAAAAAGAGGTAACCCCTATAGGGCCATATACAAGATAAGTAGCGCCACTCTAAGCACCTCTTCTACAAAGCCAAATGCCAACAACACACATGAACTCGCAAAGAAACCCAGTTTACACAATGCAAGATTAATACATAAATTCTCAGCTTATATGAGTCTCATGGTGCCATGGAAACATTGCATCGCATGATCATCACGAAAGGCTTACCAAGTTCCTCAATAACTTATCCCTTTATTTTTTAATTTTGAGATGAAAAACAACCTCATTTTCTCATACAAAATAGCTCAACAATCTTCTTGTTGAGGTTGCAAGATCAACCTCTTGCTCATTGTCTTCATGCTTTGAGAACAAGTTAACAAAATATTTTTTAAACTTCCCATAAGAGAGGGTGCAATGTTGGAAAACACTCTATAACAACACGCTCAAGCTCATATCTTCTTCAAAGTAAATCAATGGCCTCCAATGCTCAAGGGGTTGATAGATTCATTTTAAGCATGGTATGATCTTCAAAGATCTTCATGATTTGGTCTTCTAAAGTAGCTTTATTCCTTTTCCATTATAATAATTTACACACACACACACACACACACACACACGCACACACACACACACACACATGCACGTGCACGTGCACGCGCACGCGCACGCGCACGCCCACACACACACACACACACACACACACACACACACACACACACACACACACACACACACACACACCCCACTCTTCTTAACCAAACCCTATAGTATGAGAAACATACTTTAGATGATCAAGAAAGCTCTCCATGGTTTAGAAGAAAAGAAGGAGAAGAAGGCAACCCATCTGCTCATGTAGTTCTTATAAATGGAGAAAATATGGCTATTATGTTTACTTCAAATGGGAAGGAAAAGAAGAATAGTGTCTGGGGCCATGCTTCCTTTTCATTGTGGAAGGAGAATAAAAATAAGAAACCACGTACCAAGATATACAATAGTATGGTTATGTCTAACATAGTTGTGTTCTCTCCATCCTCCATTGTTACCAAGCTTAATGACTCTTTCTATAAAACTCTTAAAGTTTCCCACCTTAGTTGTCACGTGCTACAATCTACGTGGATGTAGTCCTAATCAGTCCATGTATTGTTAAGTATCAATTTTCAACTCATAATATAATGTGACATGCCCTCATAGATTGAGCACAACCTCCTAAGCCAATTTACGATTAGTTCTATTGGTATAAGTTGCCATTTGAGGCTATCGTGAGAGCATGGAAATTATCATCATTCATGTGGATTAGGCCCATTAAGACCTTATCATTAAGCATTTTATTTAAGTCTCTAACAATGACTCCCATTCACATATCCAAGGGGGTCATTAAATATGACAAAGCAATGTTTCTGTGGCTGCACAAACCTTGTGTATTTTAAGGGTTATTCGGCTACTATTTTCCATTACCATCATTTCAAGGCTTAAAATTTATTAAATAGCATAAATGTCTTGTAACTCATGACATAGAAATAGTGCCATCAAAACTCAGACAAAAGATTGTTGGAACTTTATATAGCTCACCCTATCTAGACTAGGTCTCACCTATATATATATGTAGATTGTGATCAATATGAAATAGTCTTTGGAAGTGTACATGGTGTGTCTCTTCTCTCCCTTTTGCATCTCTACATATGTTCTCTCTCTACATCTTAGCATGATATCAAATCTATCATGATCGACTACAACCAATTCCTTGAAGAAGACAATCAGGAAGTATATCTATGTAGTATCTCTTTTGTTGAGTTGGCAAGCTCAACACATGCGGACATTGATGATGGACCACCTAGCTAGATGAGTCCGTGCATCTACACTTAGCACGTTGGTGGTCATTATGATACTCACATGGCCACTGACTTATCACTTATTATATTTAGTTTGTTACACCTACCTACAGCTGGCAAAGATATAATGTCAATCGATTAGTGTAGTCGGTTATGCACTGTTTGACTTAGAAGGCCACTTTCCTTTACGTTGTATCTTATCTATACTTTGCGTACATTGTATAGTGTGTGAAAGAAGAATTAAAAACCATCAAGAAAACGTTTTTGCCTCCATCTCTCTTCTTGTGTTCTTGAGTGAGCTTCCTCTTGTGTATACAGTGTATGTTTGGCACAACACCTCAAGCAAGTCCCCCCACCACGCAATTCTTGACATCTCTCTGATTCTTGATTTTTTCTTTTCATGCTTAAATTTGATGTATTGTGTATGTTATGAGCATCTTATGTTATGAATTTTAAGCATAGAATAAGTTTCTATTTGGGAAACTCTTAAAGGAATCCATTTCTCAAGAAAAGCAGTTTTTGTGATGTGCTAGGACTCACAAGCTTTCTTCTAGCAAATTCCTAATTAATTTGGAGTTTTGTGTCAAAAGTTATATCACTTCAAGTAAATTGGACTTGAAACAAGAAAATAAATAAAACAACAAATTTTCGTGTAGACCTCTATGACACAGGTTTCGTCATGATTACTCACTCTTGAGTTTGTGCCAAAATTTTCCAGACCATCATCTATTCTTGGCCAAAAAGTAAAGCAATAATGTTTCCTCATCTATGTTGGGCCGGTTTATTCTTGCACATGTTTTTTCTATTATGAGTTTCTTTATTCTTGGCCACATTTCATCTATCTTGGGTCTCTTTCTTTCAGAGTATGCTTTTTGAACTAAATGTATTTCTTTACAGAGCATAGTTTTTGTGTAGGACTTGTTGTGTTGTACTTTTGTCATTGTTTCAACTATGGTATGTATATTTTGTGATCTCATATTGCACTTATTCTCTTAGCTAGATATGCCAAATTCTATAATGGTCAACTCATTTCCTTCTGGACAATTTTCTATTCCTCACTTTCAAGGACAAGGATTCCTTGGATGGAAAGTAAACACACTGCTAATCCTTGAAGGCAATGACTTGCATGATATTGTTCTTGGTAATTATGAATGTATGCCTCAACCAATTGATCAGGCTCGTGATAATACCCTTGTAACTAAAGGATCTATCTTTGAAGAATGACAAACTTTTTATAATGTTTGGATCACAGGCGGTAAAGTAACTCGTTGGTATATTCTTTTTGCTCTTCAAGAATCACTTATGCTTGATGTAATTAATCTTTCTTTTTCGAGCGAGGAATACAATAACGGATGCCACAAAAAGACAATTTAAAAATGATAATCGAATCCAAATATTTGCTTTTAACTTCATGCACTACCTAAATATTAAGGCTACACCATCAATAGAAGAGCGCCATTGCTTTTAACTTCATGCTTTCTTACTTAAAACAAATATGTGCATCTCTTTTGCATAAGTGGTTTCATTTTTCTTGTGCCCCCGAATTGAAAGCACCTATCTTAACAAAGTTATTGATGACATATATAAAAATGGACCAAAAATCTTTGGGTAAAGAGAAATTACCAATAAAAAACAAATGTATGTTCAATCAACCATATGAGCATGATTCCAACTATGAGGTATCTAACACAAACAAACACATGCCTCCTAGTTGCTACATTCCTCACGACTGTGCTTAGTGAAGAGGAAGAACTCATCCTCAATTCAATCAACCAAAGGAGTATGATTCCAACTATGAGGGATATGAGAGAAACAAATACAAGCTACTAGCTACCGTTGTTGATGTGATGCTATGCATGCACTCGTGAAAACCCTAGTCGAAGGACATGAGTTAGATATTTTGAGTGAATGAATTCAATGGCACTATTCATATATTTTGGTTTGCCTCTTGAGATTGATTGTACAGAAAATCTAAGGTAGGTGAGTAAGGGATCATGCATGAAGGGCCCAATGTTTTTTATGGTGAAATAGGTGGCACTGTGTACAACTACTGAGTACATAATTATAGCATTGTTTTGGAGTATCTTTGCATTTTTGAAGAAAAACAAGGAATGGTCAGGGATGAACATATATGAAAAGAGTAGCTCCTAGCTTTCTTGAGAACACCTCCATGCTTAATCCAATGATCATAAGCTCAATGGCCATAAGCATGGTGAATGATAACATAGAAAAGAATGGGAAATAACTGAACCTTCATTGAAATATGGTTAATTGACAAATGATGCATGATTTGTAGAAGAATAAAGGGAAATAGTAAAACATGTATTTTACATCTACTTGTATGCTTTGTGGGAAAAAGAGAGATTTTCCTTGCATTATTTCAAGAACATAAAGGAGGGTTGCAGTGCAACATGACTTTTGGATAAAGGAGGATCTTCATGAAGGGGAGTCAAACAATGTTATTATGGGAAAGTGCAGCTAGTGCATCTTTCCTTCTACTTTCATTTTTGTGTATTCCCTAGACTATGTTAGAACTCACCTTGCTAAGGAGGCCAAGAGTGCAATGAAAGGATGGGAGTGCCAATTAATTGGACTCTTAGTTGTCTACAAGAAGACTTTGAAGTTTGATAGTCTGCCAGGCCTTTATCAGGGTTTCACTAGTTCTTTGATTGAATTCAATGTGTATATCATGGCAAATACTTTGGATTGTACCACTCTCTAAATCTAGAGGTGCTTGGTGACAATCTTCATCTTTTGGAGTCACTTCTAACTTTGATTGTGTTGAAGATGATCAACAGAAAATAGTATTCTTTAGTGTGGATCTATTTGGACAATGAGTCTGGTGGTAATTCAGAAAAGGGACGTCACCTTCATGACAATTCATAAGGTGACTATAGTGATGTGGAAATTAATAAAGTCTGGTCTTATATCTAGTGCAAATTCAAATGTTGATGATACATGTGCTAATTATCCTAATCAATCGATATGATCAGAGCTAAATCTAAAGAAGGATGGCATGCAAAGCGTTGGGTTATAGAAACACAACATGTTACAGGTTGGCATTTTGGCTTGTAAGGCACGTTTGTAAGAAAAAACATATGGAATTCCAATTATGCTTAGCATAGTGATCAGCCTAAAACGAAAAAGCCTTAAGAAGTCCTATCAAGAGTCTCTTTTTACACTCAATCATCTAAACCTCATGATAGTTTGTGGTCTACCTTGATGGTGATCTTCTTTGACTACAAGGTTTCCTTTAAGCTTACTCCACTAGATTTATACATTTGACTCCAAGAAGGCACCAATCGTGTGACACATCAGAGGGATATGTAGGTTCAAAGAGGGTGGATGTCGTGATGTTGTGCATCCACTTATGAAAAACCTAGGAAAAAGGACATGAGTTAGATGTTTTGAGTAGTCAAAGTTAGTGACACTATCCATATATTTTGATTTGGCTAGTGAGATTGATTGTATTGATGATCTAAGTTAGATGAATAAGAGTTCATGCATGAAGGGCCCAAAAATTTTAATGGTAAAATGGGTGGCATTGTTTGACTAATGAGTACATGCTTTTAGCATTATTTTTGAGTACCTTTACATCTTTGGAAGGATAGAAGGAATGGTTAATGATCAATATATATGAGAAAGGTGCCTCACGGATTTCTTGAGAACACCTCCATACATGATCCAATGGATGTAAGTTGTGTGGCCATAAGAAAGGTGAATGATAACATGGTCAAGGATGGGGAAAATATTAACCTTCATTGAAATATGCTTGACTGGTGAATGATACTTGACTTGGAGACAAAGAAAGAGGAGAAAAATAAGTATTTAATATATACTGACATCCATTGTGGGAAAAATAAGGATTTTTCTTGCATGCTTTCAAGAACACAAAGGAGGGTGCGGGTGCAACATGCATTCTAGTAAAGGTGGATATTCATGTAGGGGAATGGGGGAATACTATTATGCAAAAGAGCAGCTAGGGTGTCTCCCCTCCTATTCTTCTTTTTGGGTATTCCTTATAATACATTAGAACACACCTTGCTAAGAAGGCCAATGCTACAAGGAAAGGAGGGGAGCATCAGTTCAATGGAATTTTGGTTGTCCTCAAGAAGACTATGAAGTTTAATGGCCTACCAAGGTTTTACTAGGGTTTCAACAATTCCTGTGTTGAAATCATTGTGTATACCATGACCACTACTTTGGACTATATGATTCTCTGAAGCTAGATGTGCTTGTTGAAAATATTCATTTTTTGGAGCCTCTTATAACTCTGATTGTGTTGATGGATATCGACCACCTACATGAAGAGGATGGTATTCTTCTATGTGGATCTATTGGGACTACTACTGTGGTGACAATTCAAGGGGTATAAGGCTTTCATGAAAATTTGAGAGATGACTATAATAAGGCAAAAATTCATGAAGTGTGGTCTAACATCCAGTGTGAATTGAAGAGATGATGATGCATATACTTATTGTTCTAATTAAACGGGATTATAAGAGCTAAACCTAAAAATGGGTGGCATGCAAAGTGCCGAGTTATAGTAGTAGAACATGTCACACATTGGCATTTTGGCTTGTAAGGAAAGTTTGTAAAAAAACATATGGATTTCCAATGATGCTTAGCATAGTGATTAACTTAAGAGAAACAAGCCTTAACAAGTCCTATTAAGAGGCTCTTCCTACATGATGATCTGAACATCATGACAACTTGCGGCCTACCTTGATGCTAATCTTCTTCGACTACAACACTGCCTTCAAGCTATACTCCACTAGATTTATAAATTTGACTTCAATGTGGCAACAAGTCGAGTCTCTCTCCATGCTTCTATGCTCAAAAAGACAACTGAGTAAAGGCAACAATAGTTCAAGACCTACCCTCCCCTACCACAAAGTACAAAAGCTAATCCTTTTGTTTTTTCCTTATCATGAGAGCTAGCACTACTAGGAACTCCTTTTGTGTCGTCTATGCTCCTTGCTACTACCATTAGGAGTTGAAAGTTCCCTATTGTCATAGCTACCATCTAGCAAGGGCATCTTATCATGACTGAGGAACCCTTGGAAAGAAACAAGTGACATCAAGAGAGGCATATACCTACCCTAAAAGGAAAATCAAGCTTCACTTAATTTGCATATATTGGAGAAGTGGAGCAATTGATGTAGCTACCACAGTTCTTCTTAGCTTTTTTTATGTATGTGCTAGTCAATGCTCGATGGAAAGAATGCGATGAAAGAAGTTAGGCTTTATCTCATGTCAGAAAACATACTTGAAATTTTGGAGTGACTTAATAAGGGTTAACTACGAGGGCTTAGTTTTGATCACTTTGGAAAAATTTTATGCTCAGATGAAGTGAAGGGCTAAGTAGAGATTGGGGTTAATGTCAACTACTTCTAATCCATGGAAGTACTTGGATGAAGTGGAGAGTTAACATTGAGGATATTCTCATATGAAATTGTGATTTGGGTTCAAAGCTTTTGACTCTAGCTAATACTACAACTCTTCCTCCTCTTTCCTAAATCTCTTGGTAGAGACCCCAACTCTTATTGGCCTATATCCTCATCCTTCAAATATGAGTGTTCAAACCCAATGTGAAATGCAATGACAAGGTTGTAGGACGGGAGATAGGAATCATGAAGTTGACAAGGAGTTAATGAGGAATGTAGTAGGGG